>NC_042616.1:63252682-63472305 GCF_901001135.1 Rhinatrema bivittatum
CCTGCTAACCACGTGTTCCTCTAGGATGCCCAGCAAAGTGGTTGGTGGAGCAAAAATGCGCTCCCTGTATTGTCGCCGTGCTGTCCTGCATGGCAAGCACTGCCATGTGCCCCGATGCTCTCCCGACAGGGCCAGTCCAGTTCAGGGACTTCCCTAATAGGGGTTTAATCTTCCCTTGCCTGTTCTTGTGGTTGTTGTCGGCACTGAGCATCCTGAAGTAGCCAGTATCCTACTGCAAGTAAACTTCCCCGTAAAATTGTAGCTTTAGGCAGATAGGTCAGGTAAAAGGTGGAGGTGGGGGGGCGGGGGTTTGGCCTAGGAGGGCTTAGTAAGTATGTCTGATAGAAGGCCTCATTTTATCACACGTGATAATAGCTGCAGTAATAGCCGCAATCCGTGAAAACAGCCATTTTTTGTGATAAAACATTTTTGCCCCTCTAACGCTAAAAAAGATGTTATTTCTGATGTCAAATCCGACATTATTGTGCATTAAATCATGGCAAAATGCAAGAGGAGACCCTCATTTGGATTAACCCCTCCCATTTGCATATTCATAATAAAATTTACATGCTTGTTTGCGATGCAATATTTGTCACATGTGTAACGTGTGTTAGACGCCTTTTAATGCATGTTAGGCCCTCAACGCGATTTGGAAAATAACCTAAACATAGAAACATAAACACAGAAATGATGGCAGAAAAGGACCAAATAATCCATCCAGTCTGCCCAGAAAGCCCATGCCAGCATCTGCCACACCATACAGGTTACCCCCATGTTATCAGTTTCCCAGACCGCAAAAGTCAGGGCCCTCAGATGCTGTTTGAATCCAATTTCCCTTAACCATTGCCATGGAAGCAGAGAGTAATGCAGGAGCTGCACTAAAAGCATCAGGCTCAGTGATCGAGGGTAGCAAGCACCGCATCAGCAAGCCACCCTCATGCTCATCCACTCCCCAAACCGCAAAAGTCATTACCCCTGTTGGCTGCCATCCAAATCCAAATCCCCCCCTCCCACTGCCGCCAAAGCAGAGAACAATGATGGAGCCGCACCAACAGCATCAAGGCCCACCTGCCAAGGGTAGAAACTGCCACAAAGCAAGCCACTCCCAGTTACCCCCATGAACTTGTTTCTTTATTTTCAACTTCTAGCTTTTAGGGATCCACAGTATTTATCTCATGTCCCTTTGAATTCCTTCACTGTTTTCGTCTTCACCTCTTCTGGAAGGGCTTTCCAGGCATCCACCACCCTCTGCGTGAAGAAATATTTCCTAACATTGGTTCTGAGTCGTCCTCTTTGGAGTATCATTTCATGACCCCTAGTTCTATTGATTTCTTTCCAATGGAAAAGGTTTGATGATTGTGCATAATAAATAATATTAAAAACATAATAAATGTTCTCCGCAATATTCTGTTATTCAACGACTAAGAAAATATGTTGATTGTTCACAAAACCCTACTGTTCCCAACTACTATGTTAACTCCATTTGATTGTAAGATAATTGCATATGTTGGATGATAATTGCAGATTTGTAAACCATTATGATGGCTCTACCGAATAACGGTATATAAAACCCTACAAATAAATACATTAATTAATTAAAACCTTTCAGATATCTGAAGGTCTGTATCATATCTGCCCTGCACCTCCTCTCTTCCAGTGTATACATATTCAGATCCTTCAGACTCTCCTCATAAGTCTTCCAATGCTGACCACTCACATTTTGGTCACTCTTCTTTGGACTGCCTCTATCCTGTCTTTATTCTTTTTGAGATACAGGCACCAGTACTGAATGAAGTACTCCAGGTGAGACCTCACCAAGGACCTGTACAAGGGCATTATCACCTCCTTTCTCTTACTGGTTATTCCTCTCTCTATGCAGCCCAGCATTCTTCTGGCTTTAGCTATTGCCTTGTCACATTGCTTCGCCACTTTCAGATCATCAGACACTATCACACCAAGGTCCCTGTCCCAGTCTGTGAGCATTAGTCTTTCACCGCCCATCACATAAAGATCTTTTGGATTGCTGCACCCCAGATGCATGACTGTGCACTTCTTGGCATTTAATTCCAGCTGCCAGATCTTCAGCCAATCTTCAAGCTTTCTTAAACCACTTTTCATTCTCTCTCTACTCCTTCAGGCATCTCCACTTTGTTGCAGATCTTCGTATCATCCACAAATAGACAAAAGTTATCTTCTATCCCTTCCGCCAGGTTGCTCAGAAAGATATTGAACAGAACCGGTCCCAAAACTGATCCCTGTGGAACTCCCCTTAACATCATTCTTTCTTCAGAGTAGGTTCTATTTACCACTATACACTGTCTCCTGTTTTCTGTTTCCTTATAAGTTAGGGGCATTCCAAGGGCATAACTGGAAGGAGATGATATTCAGAGTTAGCTGCATAACTTAGCCGGTGAAGTCTGGTTGGCCCAAAGAGCTGTCCTAAAGTTAGTTGGTTAAAGTTATCTGGCTAACTTTAAGATAGCTGGCTATATTCAATAGTGCAGCTAAAAAAAGGATTGGATAAGTTCTTGGAGGAGAAGTCCTTTACCTGCTATTAAGTTCACTTAGAGAATAGCCACTGCCATTAGCAATGGTTATATGGAATAGACTTAGTTTTTGGGTACTTGCCAGGTTCTTATGGCCTGGATTGGCCACTGTTGGAAACAGGATGCTGGGCTTGATGGACCCTTGGTCTGACCCAGTATGGCATTTTCTTATGTTCTTTTTCTTATGCCTCTAAAGTGAGCCAGATAATTTTGCAATCTGGACTTTGTCTGAATATGGACCTCATACAATCTTTCCTTCAGTATAACAGGTTTTGTTTTTGTTTTTTTTTCTCAAATAATGTACAATGGAAGAAGACTGAGCTTCAGAAAATGTTCATTGTAAAAGAAAAAAAGGTTCTATCATTGACATACATAACCTATTTTAACCCAGGAAAGGTGGGTCCTTCTCAAATTGATAATTTTGGCACAACCCTTGGTACAATATGCAATTTATTATATAATGGCATCTAAATGTTAGTAAGTACAGTTTGCATTAAAGTTTAACCAGCTATGGAGCACATTGAATGGAAAAGATTATTCCAGAGACAGGATGCTGATAAAACACCATCACCTAAATTCATCAAAATGCTATAAATATAGCAGAAATAGCACCTATGATTAAAAATAAAGGGACATGGTTACAATAATTTTCCAGATAGCACAATATTTTACCACATCACATAGATATTTTAGCACAATGTGTGTTAAATTTATCATTTCCACATCACAAGGTGAGAAGTGCCCTACTTTTTGGGCTGCTGGAGAGAGAGAGAGAGTCTTTATAAATAAACTATTTATACCACTGCAACTAATAACTCGGGGTGAGGTTTTGGTGGTGGCCTAGGTTTTTTGAGGCGGTTTTACATGCACAGTCAGAGCTACAAACCGCACAGTACACATCGGTGAAGAGTTGATGTGGTTTGGAGTGAGGAAAAATACACAAAGATGAGATTTCTACAAGGTACTCTTGCCCCAGCTTGATAGCAGCTAGGTAGTGAGTGCATCAAACTAGGTCAATAGTACATTGTACAAATCTCATTTTGTGTACCTTTCATCACTCCAAATCACATAAAATCTTCACTGAGGTGTACTGTGCTGTTCGTACCCCTGACTGTGCATGTAAAACTACCCTCCAAAACCTTGCCCACCACCAAAACCTTACCCCTAGTTACTAGTTGCCCCTCTTACAGTGGTATAAAGAAGGTACAGAGAAGGCGACCAAAATGATAAAGAGGATAGAACAGCTCCCCTATGAGGAAAGACTAAAGAGGTTAGAACTTTTCAGCTTGGAGAAGAGACGGCTGAGGGGGGATATGATAGAGGTCTTTAAGATCATGAGAGGTCTAGAACGGGTAGATGTGAATCGGTTATTTACTAGAGGCACTCCATGAAGTTAGCATGTGGCACATTTAAAACTAATTGGAGAAAGTTCTTCTTCACTCAATGCACAATTAAACTCTGGAATTTGTTGCCAGGGGATGTGGTTAGTGCAGTTAGTGTGTCTGTGTTTAAAAAAGGATTGGATAAGTTCTTGAAGAGAAGTCCATTACCTGCTATTAATTAAGTTGATTTAGAAAATAGCCACTGCTATTACTAGCAACAGTAACATGGGATAGACTTAGTTTTTGGGAACTTGCCAGATACTTGTAGCCTGGATTGGCCACTGTTGGAGACAGGATGCCTGGCTTGATGGACCCTTGGTCTGTCCCAGTAAGGCGATTTATTATGTTCTTATCACACACAACATTAAACACCACTCATTTTCATAAGCTCCTCCCACTTAACTACATTTTTAAAATTTGCGACGCATTATTTATTGCATATGTTATGGCATTATTGTGGGTGTTAGGGCCCTAATGCTCCTGATAATGCCCTAACGTGATTTGATGAATGACCCTGCATGCTTGGTAACAGCACAATATAAACTGAACCTCTGGGTAGGGTAGCAAATGTAGGAGAATCATTAGAAGCATTCCAAGACAGATGAGGAGGCATGTACTCCCTTAACCCCCTTTGGACTAAGTGAGCTTAACTTTGTTGTTTCAGACCCCTAAACAGTTGGGCATGTGTGGAATGAACCAGGTAAATTGTTGCCTAGTTTGCTTCTGTAGAAATACTTGGGGTTTGCCTTGGTTTGTCATAAAAATCTGCCACCTAAAACATTAGGGGTGTGCATTCGGATTGACCGCATTAGTAAAACGCAACTCATATTTTTTTTTTACTTAAAAAATTGATTCGACATAAACGATCGGATTTCCCACATATCGAACATAGATATGTTCGATATGTGGGAAATCGCGATTGTTGAGCCAAAATAAAAATATAAACCCCCTCACCCTCCTTAATCCCCCCCCCCCGACTTACCACAACTCCCTGGTGATGGAGCGAGGAGTGAGGACGCCATTTCTGCAATCCTTGGCGAGAAGCATGTGACGTCGGCGGCACGTCGAGTGACGCCGGTGTCACGTGATTCCCGGCTTGTTCGCGCCGGACGGCTCGTTCGGCCCAAAAAGAACTTTTGGCCAGCTTGGGGGGGCCTCCTGACCCCCCCAAGCTGGCCAAAAGTTCTTTTTGGGCCGAACGAGCCGGGAATCACGTGACGCCGACGTCACGTGATTCCCGGCAAGTTCGCGCTGGACGGCTCGTTCGGCCCAAAAAGAACTTTTGGCCAGCTTGGGAGGGCCTCCTGACCCCCTCAAGCTGGCCAAAAGTTCTTTTTGGGCCGAACGAGCCGTCCGGCGCGAACTTGCCGGGAATCACGTGACGTCGCGTCTGAGTGACGCGGCGCCACGTGATTCCCGGCTCGTTCACGCCGGACGGCTCGTTCGGCCCAAAAAGAACTTTGGCCAGCTTGAGGGGGTCAGGAGGCCCCCCCAAGCTGGCCAAAAGTTCTTTTTGGGCCGAACGAGCCGTCCGGCGCGAACGAGCCGGGAATCACGTGACGCCGCGTCACTCGACGTGCCACCGACGTCACATGCTTCTCGCCAAGGATTGCAGAAATGACGTCCTCACTCCTCGCTCGATCACCAGGGAGTTGTGGTAAGTCTGGGGGGGGGATTAAGGAGGGTGAGGGGGTTTAAATTTTTTTTTTGCACATATGTACATATACCCAACTCATTGGATTTTTTTTATGTCCATATTGGCCGCAAGTGGGACCCCCTTTCGGACATAAAAAATATGAACATAAAATTTTGCTCTGCACATCCCTATAAAACATAGCAGTCGATCAATTGCCATCAAATTTTGCCACAATTATGACATTTTTATGAATAATACACTTCACTAGTGAATCTTTGATCTTTGGATTTTGCATGATATCCACAGATTTCTGTGCGAACCTCATTTTAACAGGTTCGCATATGCTCATTAATCTGATCTCATTTTCAGGATCTCAGCCTTGCATTTTGAATGAGATGTATTTCATATTTATTTTTTTCATGCAAGGACTGGGTTAACTTCCCTGTTTTGGTAATTCTGAAAACCAGATCTTTCTGTAGAACTGTTGTCAAGAACCCCTGTGCCTCTGAATGTCAGTATTTTATTCCTAGCAAATCACTTTACTTGGTACTCTGGATCAAAAACCTGAGGACTGAGAAAACTCTCTTGTTTTACTTTTGTTGATAAATCAATCTGCATGCTGAATTCCGGCGGCTGTCTTATGTTCTGGACCCTGGTGTTTTGATACTGGTTTGATCTCTGGCAAACAGTCTGTTTATTGTATCTTTCTGACACTGTTGGGTAACTCGCCTTTGGCATGCTGGGCTAAAAAGCAGTACTTCTGGTGTTATTGTCTCATAGTGTTGCTTTGTTTTGCTTATTGCTGACATCCAAGACATATGTAGCTTGGCTGTGCATGGTTTCATTTCATTTGTTTTACAAATCTGTATGTGTCCACTTTGATCAAAAGCTCCTGCAGTATATAACCTGTAAAGTCAGCCAGCAAGATGCAGAATTAGCTCTCTGGTGAAAGTCAGGATGCTGTGTGGAGTGTAGAGAAGAATGGGTGACAACATACCATGCTTCACTTCAAAAAATTTACCTATACCTTCTGTTAACCTCAGTTCAAACATGAAAAGATACATAATACTAAATTAAGAGGGTAAATTACTGTAAGACATTTCTAAAAACAGATGTGCATTGTTAAAATTGCTTCTAATTATTATTGTTTATAAAACCAATAAAACTATGTCTCAGAATTATTGCTGCTTTTTCTAAGTGAACCTGAGCCTGTTAGATCTTAGGCATCAAGCAGAGTTGGGTTCAGCCAGTACTTCTATGAGTGACCACCCAGGAAGGCCCAGGTGCTGTAAGGCTGTGAGCTGCAGGGGGCAACAACAAACCATTCAGCTATTTTGCCAAGATAATCACAGCCATGTGGTGCACCAATTCCCAAGGTCTGTGAAAACAGATAAGACACATACTACTACCAACTGCTATCTTGGCAGGAGACTGAAGCACTCAGATTTTTTTTTTAAACCACTATGCCAGACCCTTCATGTACACAACTCTTACACGCACTGGAGACCAACTAGGACTGGTATACTCTGGCTTAAGTGACATGGAGCATATGGTGATTTTAAATATGAATCCTTGATAAATTTATATGTCGACTGCAACCTTAATTAATTTGTGCCCTAATATCTTGCAGCTCAATTTAGAAAATGTTTTAAAATGAGGGAACAAACAACAACAAAAAAGAATTGTTCCTTTTTTTTTTAAATAAATGTGAAAATGTCAGAACAGAAATATCTATGGACATCAAAGAATGGGTCACCAAGCCAGTGGAGGGAGGAACACAGTAAACATGCAATGGGATATTTTTAGGATGAAAGGTAATACTTCTCGTTAAGGCTATAATCATAAATTTAAAAATGAGGCAACAGAACAGATATGCCAAGGTGATGCAAATGGACTAATGCTTGCAAGTTCCCAAAACATTGTACATTCCTGGCTACCTTGCCTAAAGATGCATGAAAGAGTCATCAAATTAAGTACTACCATAGGAGGCAATTTTGAATTCTGATTTGCATGGGTAAAACTTTTTTTTAGCCTTGTAAATCAGCATTTTGAAAATAGACCATCCTCAATGTGAGTAAACGTATGTGAATTGTTTTGCAATGTGCACACTTTCAACTGCACTGAAAGAAGGCATCCCAAAGGGTATGTTTAGGTCAGAGGAGGAAGATAAAATGCGTAGATTGCATTTACAAATCTACATGCATTTAACCTGTGCACAAAAAAGCAGGTACAAATAACACGAGTATATTGTAGCTGCGGCAATTATCAAAGCAACACTATGAGTCATTGTGCTTTGATTATTGGTGCTAACATTCTGAACAAAGGGTACCCATGGTATATGCACCAATATGGGAAGCTTTATTGTTGGCCCTATTAGGGATAATTTTCAAAGCAATGCACATAAAACCTTGTTTTATGTGCATAAATTAGTGCTAAAAAATTAGCTGGAATTTCGAGCATATAATATTGCATAACCCAATTCTTAATCTGCTTTGATGTGAATTGAGCAGAGGAATTCTTGGGGACTGAGTTGGGGCAAAGTCAATACTTATACATAGAATGAGAAGAAACCAAAACTTGCAAATCCCAAAGCTGTGGTCTCAACAACCACTGTACCTAGAAGGAGGAAAGTAGCACTGGTTGGTAACTCGCTTCTGAGAGGCAAGGAGGCATCCATCTATAAGACATGCTGTCCTGGGAAGTATGCTGTCCGTCAGGTGCCACAATCGGAAACATTATGGATAGAATGCCGAAAATCCTGAAATCTACAAACTACTATCTGATAGGGGTGTGCATTCGTTTTGAACTTAAATGGAAAACGCAACTTTTTTTTTTTTTTTTTTAACTTAAAAAAAAGATGAGGCTTAAACGATCGGATTTCCAACTTATTCAACATAGCTATGTTGAATACGTTGGAAATCGCGATTGTTGATCTAAATAAAAATTTAAACCCCTCACCCTCCTTAATCCCCCCCCCAAGACTTACCAAAGCTGGCCAAAAGTTCCGGGAGGGTCCGGGAGGGTCCGGGAGCTTGGGGGGGTCAGGAGGCCCCCCCAAGCTGGCCAAAAGTTCCTTTTGGGCCCAACGAGGGGTCCGGGAGCGAACCCGAGGGGAATCACGTGACGCCGCGTCACTCCGACGTGACGCCGACGTCACGTGCTCCTTGCAAAGGAGTTCAGGAATGGCGTCCTGACCCCGCTGGACCACCAGGGAGTTTTGGTAAGTCTTGGGGGGGGGGGGGGGATTAAGGCGGGTGAGGGGTTTAAATTTTTATTTGCACATATGGACATAGACTCAACTTATGGAATTCTCCATATGTCCATATTGACCGCAAATGGGACCCCCTTTCGACTTATGGACTTATGAACTTAAACTTTTGGTCTGCACATCCCTACTATCTGATATTGTTCATCTGTGTTGGCATAAATGATACTGCTAGGTATCATGCAGAGCATATCAAAAGTGACTTCATGGCTCTGGGAAAGAAAGTAAAACAGAGAGGTGGACAGGTGGTATTTTCCTCAGTCCCCCAAGTCAAGGATAAAGGCCTAGGTAGAGAAGCTCGCATTCTTGAGATGAATGAATAACTGAATAGATGGTGTCAGAGAGGGAGTTTTGGTTTCCTGAGTCATGAAATGATGTTTCAAGGATGGCTGAGTAGAGACAGGTTTCACAAGTCAAAGAAGTGGTGCAATATTTTCTAGAGACTGTCAAACCCACTGAGGAAAGCATTAAAGTTGAATCATTGGAGATAGGTGAATGAAGCCCTAAGGTAAGTAAAAGTATTCAGGCAAGTGAACCTTTAAACACTTATAGAGAAATGGAAAAAAAGGGCAATATCTTGAAAGCTATGAACACTAATGCTCTTAGTGTGGGAAATAAAGCTTCAGATCTAGAGGCATTCATGGAAGAGACTAACTTGGATGTAGTGGTTGTTACAGAGATATGGAAGAAATGGATAGAGATTTAAAGAAGGATATTCCTAAAATTGCAATAAAAGAAGAAGTGTTATTGATGTTAAGTGACTTCAATCTGCTGAATACTGATTGGACCATCCCAGCTTTGTAGTCACTTAGAAGCAGGGAGAACTGTTCTGTCAAATAGTAATAGATCCAACAAGGGTAGGGTTTATTGTATTGGAGTTGGTGCTTGCCAATCGGGAGAGTATTTCTGATACAGGCCTGGCACCACCGGGTGCGCAAACTGTGCAATTGCATGGGCGGCACACCCGGTGGGCCAGCCTCAGAAACAAGGAGAGGTCCAAGTTGCTGCTGGTGGACCCGATCCCACCAGCAGTGGGAGATTTTTGCTTTTTCTGCCGCTGATGGATCAGGTACACCGGTGGCAGAAAAATCAGGAAGTAGTTTTGTACTGGGGATGGAGGCAGGGGGCCATGTCATTTTGATCAGTGGGGTCGTAGTGCAGCTCATTCCACCACATCCCGAAGAAAAATTCACTACTAGGTGCCCCTCCTCCTTCCTGCCTGCAAAGCCCTAGAAGAACTGCGTAGGCAGGAAGGAGGAGGAGCATCGGCAGCATGCAGAGGAGCAGTAGAGTTTGTAGCAGGGCCGCCACGGAAGAGGAGGCCCGGTAGCAGGGCCACTGTGGATCCCACCTCACAGCGGTCCAAGAAGATCAGGGCCACCACAGAACCCATCCCATGGCGACCTGCAAAGAGGAGGCCAAAAGGTGAAGTCTTGTAGAGTGTGTGTGTGTATGAGAGTGAGTTGAGAGACTGTGTGGGAGTGAGAGTCTGTGTGTGTGTGTGTGTGTGTGTGTGAGTGTGTGGGTGTGAGACAGCATGTGAGAGTGAGAGCCTGTGTGTTTGTGTGAGACAGCATGTGAGAGTGAAAGAGAGAGAGCATGTGAAATAGAGACAGTATGTATTTATATATATAAGAGAGAGCATTTGAGAGTGAGAGCTGAGTGTGTGAGACACGTATGAGTGTGAGAGCCTGTGCCTGTGTGTGTACGTGTGAGAGAGATAGTATTTGAGAATGAGAACCTGAGTGTGTGTGTGAGACTGAGAGACAGCATGTGGAATGAGAGCCAGAGTGTGTGTTTGAGGGATAGAAAAGAAACAGAGAAAAAAAGAGACCCTGTGAAAGGAATTGGAAAAAGACCAAGAAAGGGAAAATGAAAAAAAAAAAAGCCTGTGACCAACCAATTCGAAAATTAAGATCAGACAACAAACTTAAAAAAAAATGTTTATTTTTAATTTTTAGTGATTGGCATATGTTATCTTTGGGGATGTGCAAGAGTACCATTTTTTCTATGTCAATCTCGCGATATATGAGATCAGCATGGAAGAACTGGAAACCCTGCAAATTTTTAATACTGTGGGGCATGCACAGAGGAGGCAGCAGAACGGGCTTCCGTGCCAGTAGCAGCGATTGGCACCTCCCCAATTGCCGCCCGGCAGCAGTGACAGTGGCAATAGAGGAATGAGAAAGGCACCGAGGTTGCTGGCATAAGAAAGAGAGGGGGGTCTGCCTTCAGTGTATGAATGGGAGCTAGGTGTGTGTATGTGTGTGCGAGATTTGGTGCTGCAGGTAGATGAGGGCCTGACACTGACACTGCAGGTAGATGAGGGCCTGACACTGCTGGTAGATCCCAACCAAAGAAAAGCTGGAGAGCCTGCGGGTTTTGCGAGACAGCATATGTGTGTATGAGCTTGTGTGTGTGTGTGTGTATATAAGAAAGAGAGAAGAAAGTTTCTGCATCTCTCTTCCACTAATCTATGACATTCTCGGGATGATTGGAAATCAAAGTTCCCAGGTATGGAGAGCGTGAATTTTTAAAATCCTTTCTAATTTTATTTTTCAGGTGTTATTTGCTGTGTTTGCTGTTTTGAAATATTTTATTGGTGTTTGGGATATTTTAAAAAACTTGTATATGAGTTTTTAATTATTTGATCTTTTATTCATCACCTTTTTTTGAAACATTATTGTTGCGCGTCTCGGCCGATGTTCTCTAGTTTGCCTGTTCCAGCATCTCCTGTTCCAGCGTCTCCTGTTCCTTCGTCTCTCCATTCCTGGTAGCACCCTTCAGACTGATCTCACGGTACTGACTTTTGCTTGTTCCTGACCTCGTCTCCTTGCTGCCTGGATCCAACCTCTACCTGTTCTCTGACTACTCCCGATCGCTGCCTGGAACCAACCTCTGCTTGTTCGCTGACTTATTCTGATTGCTGCCTGGAACCGACCTTTGCCTGACCTGACTGACTACTCCCGGATTGACTACAGGTTCTGACCCCTGCTTTGGCTGACCATTCTGGACTGTTACTCTGGCCTTGATCCTCGCTATCCACTCGGACTCTCTGTTCTGGCCTCCTGTGACCTTTGGACATTCTTACTTGGACATCAACCGCACACCCTTGTTATGGTGGCCACTCCCCTGCACTTTAGGAGACCCTGCGAGGCCCACCTAAGACCAGGCAGCCCGGGTAACCAAGGGCTCAACCTGAGGGAACCCCGGGTTGCTATTGGCGAAGCTCCAGCTAGCCTCTGTCTCCTCCTATGCTCCGCCTCCTGGTGGAAGGCACTCTCTGGGTCTGACCAAAGGGCCGTACCAATCCTGCACCAGGCCAAGGGTCCACCTCCAGCTCAACAATTATTAGTATGTTTTTAGCATTATGATTATGTGCTAATTTTATTTCTTGATTTTATTGTTTGATATTTGAGGAATGGTGATGGTTTTGTTTTTTCATTGTTGCACTGCATATGGGGTAGATTTTCAAAAAGCGCGCCTTCGCGTACTTTTGTTGGTGCATCAGGCGCAAACAAAAGTACGCTGGATTTTAGTAGATACGCGCATAGCCGCGCGTATCCGCTAAAATCCTGGATCGGCGCGCGCAAGGCTGCCGATTTCGTGTAGCCGGCGCGCGCCGAGCCACGCAGCCTGCCGCCGTTCCCTCCAAGGCCGCTCCGAAATCGGAGCAGCCTCGGAGGGAACTCGCTTTCGCCCTCCCCTCACCTTCCCCTCCCTTCCTCTATCTAACCCATCCCCCCGGCCCTATCTAGCCCCCCCCCTACCTTTGTCGGGGGATTTACGCCTCCCGGAAGGAGAAGTAAATCCCCGCGCGCCAGCGGGCCGCTAGCGCGCCGATACGCGACCTGGGGGCGGTTCTGGAGGGCGCGGCCATGCCCACGGACCGCCCCGGGCCGAAACCACACCCCCATGCCCGCCCCCAAAACGCCACGTCCCGCCCCCAAAACGCCGCGCCGATCCGACATGCCCCTGACACACCCCCGCCACGCCCCCCTCGAAAAACCCCGGGACTTACGCGAGTCCCGGGGCTCTGCGCGCGCCGGTAGGCCTATGGAACATAGGCGCACCGGCGCGCAAGGCCCTGCTCGCGTAAATCCAGGCGGATTTACGCAAGCAGGGCTTTTAAAATCTGCCCCATAGTGTCCAGCTTCTTTCAGTTTCCAGTTCAGTTTCTATCTGCACATTTGTATTTCTACTTTATGGCTGCTCTATTCTGTATTTGGTGAGGATCTGTTTATGTTCTGCATGTGTGACTGAGGTGAGGCATTCTCCTAATAGGAAGTGTATTAGTGTTATAAGGCTTTTGGAGGGTCAAATACACACCAAACATACATCACATTAGGCCTATAGCATATGGGTTCCAAATGTCTTTTTTGCAGGAATTTCTGGTTGGCTTCACAGCAGTGCATGTAAACATAATGTAAGTGATATTTTTAACAAAATAGAATACCAAAAAGTGCCTACTTATACATATTAATTACAGACTCTTGTGATGATGTTGATCTTCATAATAGGCTTCATTGTGGAGTAGTATAACTTTATAACTCAGCCTTATATATAATCATTGGTCAAAAATAGTGAACAGATATTGTTTTCATTTTTTTTATATTGATAGTGATATTTTATGCAACACGATAAGATTGAATTAAAGTTTCAACTTAACTTGAAAAATTAACGTTGTTTCTATCAGTTAGACATTGAAGCCTTGTATTCCAAAGAAGCCCGACATGGGACCATGTTTTGAACAGCAGTTCTTTTTCAAGGGATCAGTGTACAGCATCTGCAAGATAGAATGTCTAAAATGTGTAATAATATCAAATTCAAATTGGGCTATGTAGCATATCTCTACAACTTAGAATGTCAAAGTCCTGATAACAAAATATTAGCTCGCATAGGTCGACTTACTATTGATGTCTTCTTCCAACGGTTAACATGGCGTTTCCACTTTCTTTTTCCAGTAACATTGCCGGAAGTACTGACCTTGTGTATATATAGTCTTCAGTGACAATCTAAAATTATGTCATAGAAATGTTGATTAATTGACTTGATTGTATACTGAAATAAACCTATTTATAACAACGTATACCATTCCACAGCTGCATTCAAGCCGCCAGGAGAAACTATATTTAACCTGTGGATCCACTGTTGTTTTTATAATTTAAGATGATTTTAGGATCGCCCCCCATGGATTTATATGTACTAATTCGATGACTCTCCATTTTAATTCTTGAAAAAAATGATGATAATCTATGCAGTGGGACACGATCGGAGCTTGTAGTTTTAGTGTAGCTACACAGTTACGATGTCCTGTAAGCCTTGTTCTAATGGATCACTTAGTTCTCCCCACGTAGAGCAAAGGACATGGGCACATTAGCATATAAATGACATTCGAAGATAGGCAGTCTGTATAATCAAAAGCCTATTGGGATTTCCCTTGTAAATCAGTCCAATACCCACCTGTAATGGCTTGATTGCAAAAAGTACATTTGTTACATGTCCAGTGTCCGATCGGTTTACATTCTGCAGGAGCCGGATCATCTTGTAAAAAATAATGTATTAACATTTATTTATTTAGCAAGTTTAATATACCGATGTTTGGTGTTGACCTTCACAACAGTTTACATTTTCTTTGTAAAAGCAAAAATACAATCATAGTAATATAAAATTACTCCTATTCTACTAACAAAATTAAAACATTCAATAAAAATATAAAAGTATACCTTATTAATAAAAAGCACTATACTTATCCATTAAATCGCTGAGAGAAAAAGAAACCAAAAAGACCAAAAAAATTGAAAAAACACTTCGCGCCGAAACTGAGAATGCTATGAACTCAGGGATGAAGAGACCCGCCTCCCCCTGACATCATCACGCTCAGCGGTGAGTCGGTAAACGGCCACATTCCACCAGGCAGTGGTGCGGAGGGGCAGCCCACCAGTACCGGGCACCTTTAGGGGCAATCGCTGAGAGAAAAAGAGACCAAAAAGACCAAAAAAATTGAAAAAACACTTCGCGCTGAAACTGAGAATGCTATGAACTCAGGGATGAAGAGACCCACCCTCCCTGACGTCATCACGCTCAGCGGCGAGCCGGTAAACGGCCACATTCCACCAGGCAGTGGTGCAGAGGGGCAGCCCACCAGTACCGGGCACCTTTAGGGGCAATCGCTGAGAGAAAAAGAGACCAAAAAGACCAAAAAATTTGAAAAAACACTTCGCACTGAAACTGAGAATGCTGTGAACTCAGGGATGAAGAGACCCGCCCCCCCTGATGTCATCACGCTCAGCGGCAAGCCGATAAATGGCCACATTCCACCAGGTGTCGCGCGCCGAATGGGTGCGCCAAAGGGGCACTCCGCTTTGTGCACCCCTTCATGCAATCCTTTGTGCTACGCTTATTTTAATTCCCTTAAGTTTTCCTTTGTTAATTAACCTTTTTCATAGTGTTTAGTAATCCTTTGTTTATTAAATATGTTCAATGTATTTGACTTAGGAAACCTATTTTCCTGCATACTCTGTTTTTAATGTAAACCGGTATGATTTGTATCTGATACAAGAATATCGGTATATAAAAATGCAAAATAAATAAATAAATTAATTAATTAATTAATTAATTAATAATAAGATTAATTAATGATCAATAACATAAAATAGAAAGCAAATCATAAACATAAAATAATAATTAATGATCATAAACATAAAATAAGGCAAAGCAATAAAAATAATCACTGGCTAGCAACTGTTCCAAATGCCTGTTCAAAAAGCCACGTTTTCAGTGATTTTTTGAAAGGTTTTTATTTATTTATTTATTTATTTATTTATTTATGTAAGGTCTCTTATATACCGATATCCGTTTGCACATCGTATCGGTTCACAAAGAACAAAAACTTTTGGGCGGCGCCCTTACATAAAACCGAAATAATAGTACAGAATAACAGGGGGATTAGGCGATGCAAATTAATAGATCAATAAATATTGAAAACTGTAAATATAAACATATATAAAACTATATACATATATACATGGCATCAGTAGTCATAAGAGCACAAGGCATACATCGGTGGTCAAAAGGCATTCTTAGTCGTAGCACATACTTAATCATAGTTCGTTGAATCAATTAGAGAGGGGTTTAATGAATTGGGCGGTGTCAAGGGGTAGGCTTGCTGGAAAAGCTAGGTTTTCAATTTTTTCTTGAATTTGGGCGTGAAAGTCTCCATGCGTATGTCATGGGGCAAGGAGTTCCATACAGTGGGGCCGGCGAGAGAGAAGGCTCTGCTTATGGTGGAGGAGAGTTTGAAAGATTTGATAGGTTGGGTACGTAGGGTTCCTTGAAGGGCAGGGCGAGTGGGTCTGTTAGAGGTATGTGGGAGGAGGGGAGGGTTGATCCAATTGAGGTTGGAGTTTAACATACTTTTGTGGATGAGGGAGAGCACTTTATAAAGAATTCTTGAGCGTATTGGGAGCCAGTGTAGTTCGATAAGGGTGGGGGTAATATGGTCTCTTTTTTTAGCATTAGTCAGAATACGAGCGGCGGCGTTTTGTAATAGCTGTAATGGTTTGATGTGTGTTGTGGGGATGCCAAGGAGTAGAGCATTACAGTAGTCCATTTTAGACAATATAATAGACTGCACTGTACGGAAATCCGAGTAATGTAGCAGGGGTCTGAGTTTTTTTATCGTTTGCAGCTTAAAATAGCATTCCTTTATGATAGATTTGATGAATGGTTTAAAAGTGAGCTGATTATCAATAAGGACGCCTAAATTGCGAATGTGCCTGGGGAAAATAGTGGATGAGTATGTTGGGGGGATGGTAGGGAGCGGTTGCTTATTGGAGATGATTATTAGTTCGGTTTTGTTGGGATTTAGTGCAAGGTGCATATCAGTGAGAAGCTGGTTGATGGAGGAGAGACAGGATTCCCAATTTCGTAAAGCAGTTTGGAGGGAGTCAGAGAAGGGGAAGATGATTTGCACATCGTCAGCATACATGAAATGCTTGATGTGGAGTTTGGTGAGAAGGGTGGTGAGGGGTAACATGTAGATATTAAAAAGGGTAGAGGATAGAGAAGAACCTTGGGGCACACCTTGTGGGAGACTGATAGGGTCAGATTCGTTATTATCCACTAAGACAGTGTAAGAGCGATTCTGGAGGTACGATTGTATCCAGGCCAGAGCATTGCCAGTGATTCCAATACTCCTGAGGATGTTGAGGAGGGTATCATGATTAACTGTGTCGAACGCAGCAGAGATGTCGATGTTTTAAATCTTTCTGGAGTCTTAGCTCAACAGGTAAGGTGTTCCATAATACTGGCCTAGTTATTGAAACAGCTCTTTCTCTGACTGATGTAAGTTTAGCCAATGCAACAGAGGGAATTGAAAATAAAACTTTGTTGGCTGAACGTAAGTTTCATTGTGGTGTATGGATGCGAATGGCTGCATTCATCCAATGAACATGTTCGGCATAACTAGCTTTGTGTAATAAACATAGAGGGGCAGATTTTAAAAGTCCTACACATGTAAATCCAGCTGAATTTATGTGTATAGGGGGTTTACACATGCCGAGCCTATTTTGCATAGGCCCGGCAATGCACGCAAGCCCTGGGATGCGCGAATGTGTTGTGTCCGTCGGTCTCAGATGGCTTCCATCTTTGTGCCTCGCCGTTCTTCCTTCTCTCTCCTCAAGCCTTGGGAATTTGGCTACCATCATGTCTTCATGCCGCTCTCCCCGGCATCCCCGGATCGGCAATGGCGACAGCGTTCGCCATGTTTTTCCTAAGGGCCTCCTAGGGTGCGCGTGCGCACGCCACCCACGTCTTTATCTACATCATGGCGGGAACCTCAGGGGCGTCCCCTCCGAGTGATGTCAGCACATCCTGGTATTTAGCCTGCCCTTCGTTTGCTAACAAACTGAGTTATCAAGGATTGGAATTGGTGCGGTCTAAGCTGCTCTGCCCCTTCCAAGCTGCCGCAGGAGGCTCTCTCCACCTTTCAGGGTAATTCTACTTTAACTTGGGTACCCGCTCTTCGGGGGCCTTTCTGGTTTTTATCAGGTACCTATCCTGGGATATAGGTACTCACTCCTCAAGGGCCTGCTCTCCGTAATCTGGTGCTTGCCACTCTACAACTTTTGCCTGCCAGGACTTCCAAAGATACAGCTTCTGCTTCAGTGAGTACTAACTATCAGTCTATCTCACCTACAGCTTCAGTGCTCTACATCCGGGACTTGTTCCTGTTCACTGCGCTGTCTTCACCTACTCAAAAGTGAGATGAGTCCTCTCTGTTGAGGATCCCTGAACTACTACTGCTGGAGCTACCTGCCACTGCTGTCCATTTCCCGGGCAGTGCCACCATGCTGTACAATAAAATACAACTTCAGTGTGTTTGCATGTATAGAGTCTAGCCTGACACTGCAGTTCCTCATTGGGCTCCTCCCCATGGGAGTGGCCATCACTGCAGTACCCAAGAATCCACTCCAACACCTCATTACCATAACAGTATGTCCCGGGGCTTGAAAAAATGGGCGGGGCGGGGGCAGGGGCAGGGTGGTGCGTGGCCAGAGGCCTCTGTAGGGCCTCTAGGCCAGGGGATTGCACACCAGCACTCGGCCGGCACGTGCAACCTATGCCTGCTCGAGGCAGGTGCAACTTGCAAACAAAGGTATGGGGGGGGGGGGTTTAGGTAGGGCTGGGGGCAGGTTAGGTAGGGGAAGTGAGGAGAAGGTGGGGGGAAGAAAGAAAGTTCCCTCCGAGGCCACTCCGATTTTGGAACGGCCCCCTAGGGCTCGGCACGCGCAAGGTGCACAAATGTGCACCCCCTTGTGCACGCCAACCCCGCATGTTATAAAATTGGGTGTAGATTTGTGCGTGCAACACGGCACGCACAAATCTACGCCCATGCGTAGGTATTAAATCTGCCCCAGAGTTTTGTATTTAACTCTATATATCGGCAACCAGTGGAGTACAATCAAAACAGGAGTTATATGATCTTTTATGTTTGTTCCTGTAAGAATTCTAGCGGCAGAGTTCTGAAGTATTTGAAGAGGTCTAATCAATGTTTGCGGAAGTCCAAGTTATAAAGAGTTGCAGTAATCAATATTTGTAAAGATTAGTGCTTGCAGAACTGTTCTGAATTCATTCTGATTTAGAAGGGGTTTTAAGCATCTAAGAATTAACAGTTTGTAATATCCTTCTTGTATTTTAATGGAAATATGTTTTATTAGACTGAATTCAGGATCAAGCCATATTCCTAAATCTCTTACCTTATTTCCTAATGTGAGTGTTGAATTTTCAAACATAAGGGATTTACATTGATCTATAGGTGACAACTTTTATTCAAGTAACATAATTTCTGTTTTTTCTACATTTAAACTAAGCTTCGTTTGAGTTAGTAATTGCCTTATGATGTTTAGATACATACTGGTAATTTTAAGTGTTTTGTCTATTGAATCGTTTATTGGTATGATGAGCTGAATGTCATCTGCGTATATGTAGTAATTGAGCTGTAAACCAGATAATAATTGGCAGAGTGGCAACATGTAGTCATTAAACAGTGTGGCGGAAAGTGAAGAACCTTGTGGAACTCCGGTTTCTAATGGAAAAATTTCGGAATAAGTGTTGTTGATGTAAACCCGATATGAACGGTTACTAAGTTAGGAGGAGAACCATTCCAGAGTTTTAACCTTAAGGCCAATTTCAGATAGTCTCCTAATAAGGATACTGTGATCGACAGTATCGAATGCTGCTGACAGATCAAGAAGCACTAATAGATAATGTTGCCCATATTCGAAACCTTTTAATACAGTATCTGAAAGAGAAAGTAAAAGCGTTTCAGTACTACAATGTTTGCGAAACCCAAATTGCGTTGGGTGTAATACGTCATTATTTTCGAAATGATCCATGAATTGTTTAAGTACCACCTTCTCAGTAAGCTTGGCAATGAATGAAAGGTTGGAAATTGGCTGAAAATTGCTTAACACTGTTGGATCAAGAGACTTTTTTTTAGAATTGGTATAATAACAGCTTGTTTTAATTGTTCAGGAAGCATACCTTCAGCTAGAGATGTATTAAATATATCTGCTAAAAAAGGGGCAATTGAGGTAGAGATTTGTTTTAGAGCTGTGATGGGACTTGAATCATTCGGATGTTGAGCAGGGTTTAAACTATTGATTAAGGTTAACACTTCATTTACAGATACTTCATAAAAACTAGACCAATCTCTGGAGGCTATAATAGCAGATCTGGTGGAGCTGAGGTAGATAGAGAATCTGGTAGATCTTTTAGGGGGAGTATAATTGGAGGACTTTGTGGAAAAAACTCCTGGTGACAAATCAGGAATTGCAGCTATACACCGACACAGTGGGTGGCCTGGGATTTGGGGCCTACTTGGCAGGGAGATGGTGTTCAGGACCAAGGCATTTCATTGGGATACTTTGGGCATTCATCAGGATATCACCTTTCTTGAATTATTCCCCATTGTGGTGACCATACACATGTAGATGCCCCAATTCCGGAATAAGAGAGTGGTCTTCTGGTCCAATAACCTGGTGGTTGTTCAGGCCATTAATTACTCACAACCTGCTTCCCTAGGACCCTGAGGCTTTTGCAGGAGCTAGTATTGCTCTGCCTATGCATAAACCTTGTCTTTAAGGCTAAACATGTACCTGGAGCTGATTTCAGATTCCTGGCCCCAGAGGCAGAAGAACTGCCATTGCAGATCCCACCTTGGATGTGGGAATTGGGGTGCCCAGAATTGCCTCCATGTTTATACTAGCACTGGCAGAGAGCACATGGGGATTCTATTCGAAGGGATGGACTTTATTCCAAAATTTTGGTCTATCACAGGACATTTCCTATGCAAAGAAAATTATGGAAAGAACAGTGACAGAGTTTTTAATTCACCTTAGGGAATTTGGTATCTCCAGACCACAGGTGGGACAACCCCTGGTGGCTATTGGATTTGTGTCTAAGTTTTGGGTCAATGACTAACTGTGCATCTTCTTTGTGATTAAAAAGTTGATGGAGGACTGGCGGAGGCAAGATCCTACTAGGGCCAACTGTAGAAGGCCTATTACACCTCCTGGATGAATGCACATCCCTACTTGCAATAGAAGATATATGGGTTTGTCCCGATACAGTAAAAATTTCATCAGAAGGTCAAAACATGACCAGTGCATGGCAGGTAGGTGGGTTAATTTGTATCCTGCTCACATGGAAGCTATTTGTCCAGTTAGGGCCGTACGTGATTATTTAGGTGTATGCCTACCTGGGAAAGTCCCTTTGTTAAAACATCAGGATGGATCTGTATTGTTGCATTACTAGTTCACTAGTATGTTCCATAGAGGGTAGGCAGCAATAGGGGAGGAGCAACATGAATATCACACTTATGCCTTTAAAACTGGTATGGTATCATTCATGAGCAGAAGCGGGCTAAGTGAGTCACAGATCAAGGCCATAGGGTGCTGGCAGTCTGACAGATACAAATCGTACATCCTTCCCATAAAACAGTCCTTCTTAGAATTGGCATAGGCATACTGGATCACTTGCTTATCTTGCTCACCCTAACCTTACTTTTCTTATTTATCATAGACTTGTTTCCCACTATTGCTAAAGTGCTATGAATTATGGGTCACGTATACATTTATTTGGCACACATTAGAGCCAAGGCAAAGAGTGCCAGTGAACAGATGGGCATACCATGGAGCAAAGCCAATATTTTTTGGCTAGGCAATTGATGTATGAGTTGGGTCCAAGTAATACCATCCATTCTTTGATATGCCACAGAGCTTCCGTGGCCAGACATTATCATCTTGCATTTAGGTGGTAATGATCTGATCTCGGTCAAAAACATTGACCTCATCATTTGCATCAAAAAGGACTTAGCATTCATCAAGTCCCTCTGGCTGTTGGTTGTGTTAGTTTGGTCCCACATTATCCCTCGCTTGGTGTGAAGAAGAACAAAATCCTACAAAGCATAAAAAAAGACCAAACAAAAGTTGAATAAGCAAGTGGGAGCTTGGGTACAAGCCATAGGGTGAAACGTTATCATACATGAAGATATATCCGCTAGCTGCACAGACTTCTGTAGCCCAGATGGGGTTCACCTATCTGAGGTCAGCACAGATGTCTTTATCCTCTCCTTGCAAATGGCCATACAAGCACTAATGGAGTTAGGTGGGGGGTAGGGACTAAGTAACGGGTTACTGGTCCCTACTATGGCAGGGCCCTTACCGGCACATAGGGGGATGCTTTGGTATTTGGGGGAGGAGGAAGAGTCCAGGCACCGAAGATTTCACATTGGGGGAAGCTTGTGGGGGGCATATGAAGCGGGGTACTATTAGTCAGCCTTTTAAATGGCAGAGGACGATGGACCTATGCAATGGATGGCACAGACCAAGAGGGTGGCTGGTCTGGGAGTGGCCAAATGCATGCCTGGCATAAATAAATAGGCATGGCCTGTAAGGACGGCCAGAGGGTTGGTGAGGTGGCAGCATATTGTAGAGTGGCAGTGGCCACGGCGCATTAATGGAGTGGGGGTGCCAGTGGGTACCACTTTCACGGAGCAGAAGATTGGAGAGCTGCCGCCTCACTGGGATAGCAGCAGCAAGCCCGGGATAACAGCACGAAGTATTTGCCGGTGGGGATGTAGGTCAGTCTCTTATAAAAGGTTAATGTTAAGTTTGCATAACGTATTTCTGTATGTTTATGTTTAAGTTCTTGCTTGTATGACTGTGGCCATTTTATCTACTCAATAAAGAGCATTATGGACATTGTTTGCATCAATGTTGTTAATGGGGCAGGATCGGGGTGTGTGTGAGGGAGGGGATTCCAAGAAGCTGTAGCATGCCCAAGTTATGGAAAAGGGAAAAGTAACCCTTACACAAATGAAGTTCAAAAAGATAAATCTGATTTTCCATCTCCCCAGTTCCATTACCCCTGTTTATTGTAAGTTTTGCTCTTTGCATCTTCTTCTAAGTTATGGTTAATGTTATTACCCTTCTGTTCCTTGTAAACCGATATGATATGATCTGTATCATGAATGTCGGTATAAAAAAGTATTAAATAAATAAATTACAAAGTCTCTCCATACTCCAAAAATCCATATCCCATTGAACTGAGCTATGAAAGAGAATGTACTTATTTATTTGTTTCTTTATTTATTTAAAAGATTTATATTCCACACATAACAGAAAACTGCTAGGTGGATCATAATAAATACTAGGGATGGGCATTCGTGAGAAACAAAATAGGAAATGAGATGAAATTTCCTATTTTGTTTCATTTTGTTCTCAAAACAAAATGATTGAAAATCCAAAAACATTTTGTTGGTTTTCACATTTTGTTTTGCAAACAAAAAAGGTGATCCATTGTGCCTAGGTCCAGGCTTGAGGCAAGTGCTTTGCCTAGGAAAAAGGCTGAGACTCAAAGCAGTGGCCTCAGCCTACACCCCAATGAGAAATTGGGGCCAGGGCCTAGGCCTGAGTTCAATTCCGGCAATTTAGCTGAGGACCCAAACAAAATCCACACTAACCTGCTGTTCAGGATTCAGGATCATGCCCCGATGCTGGGACCTTGGCTGGACCCAGGCCCAATGCCAGACCGGGATTGGAGACTGTTCCTTTTGCCTGGGCCCAGCCCTGATATTGGTGACCAGTTTGGAGGTCAGGTCCCGATGCTTTGGCCTGTGGACAGGATAAGTTGGGGTTGGGGAGGATTCTGACCCCAGCATGTTTTCAGGTGGGAAGGATGGGTGGTGGGAAAGGGAGGCCTGGGGAAGATTAATTTCTTTTTCTTTTTTAATATTAATTTCTTTTTTTAATAAATAAAATAAACATTAAAGGAAACAAAATTCGTGGTCGGATCCCCGAAAACAAAACAAAAACTGAATAATTTTTACTTCTTCCCTCCCTTAATAAATATATCCTTAATAAAATAATTAAACTAAATAACATACCATATAAAACTAGGTTGCGAGTACTTGTACAAATCTCTTCTTTGTGTACCTTTCCTAACTCCAAATCACATCAAATCTTCACTGATGTGTACTGTGCATGTAAAACTGCCCCCCAAAACCTAGGCCACCACCAAAACCTCTCCCTGAGTTGCTAGTTTTCCCTTCTACAGTGGTATAAATAGTTTACTTATTGAAGAATCTTATAAAGAGTCTCTCTCTCTCATAGTAAAAGTTTCTCTGGGCACTTCTCAGCTTGAGATGTGAAAATATCACAAGTGTATTACAGTAACCATGCCCCTTTTTTATCACGGGCACTATTCTTGCAAAATTTATAGCAAAATGATAAATCGAGGTCAGAGTTTGTAAAAGAAGAATTACAGCAATGTTCCATTTTTTAACCATTAGAGTTTCATTTTCTGTAGGCAGGCAAGCATCAAACTTATAAGGGTACATTTAAGTGAATAATTTAACGTGAATATTCAGTGGGACAAATCTCCCAATGAATATGCTCATTACTCAGGTAACATTATCCACATAACTTAACCCAGATAACTTTTAACTTAAATGGCTGTATTGAATATATAGCTGGTTAAGTAATAGAAAAAAAAAAAAAACTGCCAGGGAATTAGGACCAATCCCCCATCCCTCATAATAATTAAAAAAAAAAATATTGGGTCCCAAGCACCCAATCCCCCACCCTTTAAAATAAAATTTTAAAAGTCATGGTCAAGGTTCCCCACCCCCCAAATATGAATATTACAGACCTATCTCTGGGCTCCTTTCTTGCCACCCATCCACTTATAGCCCCAACCCTCCTGGGCCACCCAGAACCCCTCTGCCCTATAACCCCCAAGACTGCCAGGCACACAGTAGACTCTTACAGCTCTGAGCAGTGTCCAGCAGTGCTCGTGGGGAGGTGGGGCAACTCAGTCTGCTATGTTCTGCCCCAATACATATTTTTTAATATATTGGAGGGTGGGGGATCAGCACTGCTGGCCTATCAGGATTTTTTTTTTAATACTTAAATAAGAGGGTAATTTTCAAAGAAAAATGTAAATATAACATACTATTATAGCAATTTTCAAAAGCCTATTTACTCTTGTTAAGTACACTGGAGGCAGGTAAATATTTACCTGGCCAAACCCTGAGATTTAAATATCCCACTCCTCTAACAGGTAAATCACTTCCTGGGTAAAATTTAGCTGGATAAATCATGGTTCTCAGGGGATTTTCAGGGTAGGATGAAGCTTTCTGAATAACTAGACTAGATAATTCAGAATTATCCAGGTAAGTTACCTAGGTAAGTCTGGTTGTGCCTGAGAGCAGACCTAAAGATACCAAGTATGTATATGTGTACCTAAACTTAATCTGCAATATAAAACATATACAGAGTAATTTTCAAAGGAAAATGGAAATGTTAAGTGCACTTAACACAGGTAAAACCTATTGACAATTAATAGCATATAATATACATGAGAGGAGTTGAATGGGTAAATGTGAATCATGTATTTACTCTTTCGGATAATACAAGGACTAGGGGGCACTTCATGAAGTTAACAAGTATCTCATTTAAAACAAATCAGAGAAAATTCATTTTCACTCAACTCATAATTAAGCTCTGGAATTTATTGCCAGAGGATGTGGTTATAGCAATTAATATAACTGAGTTTACAAAAGGTTTGGATAAGTTCTTAGAGCAGAAGTCCATAAACTGCTATTAGTCAAAAAGAATCAGTAGCTTGGGATCTATTCATTTAGGGGTAGATTTTCAAAGAAGCCTGCGGGTGTACATGTGCACACGCTACCCGGCGCGCACACATGCATGCCCGATTTTATAACATGCACGTGCAGGTGCGCACATGTTATAAAATCGGGGGTTGGCACATGCAAAGAGGTGCACAATTGTGCACCCTGCGTACGCCGACGCCCACGGCCTTCACACGTTCTCTCCCAGGATCGGCTTGGGAGGGAACTTCCCTTCCCCCTACTCTATCCTTCCAACCCCTTCCCACCCCTTCCCCTAACCTTCCCACTCCCTAGCCCTATTCTAACCCCCCCCCCCCTGACCTCTATCTTACCTTTTGCGCCTGCCTCTGGACAGGCGCAAGTTCCCCACCGGCAGGCGCAAGTTGCGCACGCCGGCAGCCTGCCGGCATGCGAACCTCAAACACAGTGGCAAATGGCCGCTGCGCTGGAGGCCTCTGGCCCCGCCCCCAGAAAGCCCCTCCCTGCCCCCATCCCACCCCTGGACCGCCCCTATTTTAAAGCCCTGGGGCTTTACGCGCATCGCTGAGCCTTTATAAAATAGGCCCAGTGCGTGTAACCCCCTCTATGCACGTAAATCCACTGGATTTACGCGTAGAGCTTTGAAAATCCGGCCCTTAATGTTTGACTACTTGCCAGGTACTTGTGACTTGGTTGGCTACTGTTGGACACAGGATACTGGGCTTGATGGAGCCTTGGTCTGACCCAGAATGGCAAATCTTATGAACTCAAACAATGGCTGGTAGACTGACCTTCATTCCTGTTCTATATATAATTTTACATATTGCTTCATACTAAATACAACTATAGAAATAATGTCACCATCATGCAGAGGATCAATGCTAATGGTTAATCATAAAAATCAGCAAAAGAGGAAATATGCTTCTGAATATTATCAAAATACAATCACTTAATTGAATAGTACTTTATATATCACATTGTGACAACTGAAAAAAAATAAGCAGGGAAGAGCAAGCATTAATGAATAGCCAGACATCCGTGCTTCAACCTGCATAAAAATGAAATTGCTCTTGACTCCAGTGACATGTTGTTATTTTGTCAGTACTGCAGTGCAGGGCAAGCTGCTTTAAATGCAATGCTCTGCTGGTGTCTTCTTTGACATTGAATTGACCAACTCCTATGCAGTATAATGAACACCAGAATCTCCCTCTTACAGGAAGTTTTATGAATTTGGAAAGAGATTTCAGGCAGTTTTGTCTATTGTTTTTTGCAGTTTATGTACTTCTATAATTAAGAACTGTCAAATACCATCGCTATTGTGGTGAACCTTTTTGAATACTGAAGCGTTACATGTGGGGCCAGATTTTAAAACTTATGCGCGGACGTAGATTTGTTCGCGCATAAAATCGGCGCAAACAAATCTATGCCCGATTTTATAAGGCACGCATGTTATAAAATCCGGGGTCAGCGCACGCAAGGGGCTGCACACATCTGCACCTTGCGCGTGCTGAGCCCCAGGGGAGCCCCGATGGCTTTCCCCCTTCCCTCCAAGGCTGCTCCGAAATCAGAGCGGCCTTGGAGGGAAATTTTTTTTTTCAGTCCCCTCCACCTTCCCCTCCCTTCCCCTATCTAACCCACCCCCCAGCCCTACCTAAATCCCTCCTCCTACCTTATTTTATTTCTTACACCTGCCCGAAGCAGGCCACATGAAGGCAGCCTCGGGACCGCCCCGGACTGCCTCCTCACCCCTGGACCCGCCCCAGATTGCCACCATGCCCCCCCCCGGACCCGCTCCCTTCCCACCCCTTTTTCAAAGCCCCGGGACATACGCGCGTCCCGGGGCTTGCGCGCACCGCCGAGCCTATGCAAAATAGGCTCGGCGGTGCGCGCAGGGGCAGATTTTCTCAGGTTACGCACGTAGCCTTTGAGAATCTGCCCCAATATGAGAGCAACAACTTGAGCAGATGAGGTTGCTGCGTACCTTTAGAGAACTGGAGAAGGGACAGAATCTACACATGCAGATTGCTCTGTTCTTGGACTTAACTGTTTTTCTAGAGACATCAAGTCTTGAGGTTGTGGAAAGATTTACCTTTTTAGTTACTTTTTTTTTTCTCGGAACCTGATTTGAATTCTATTAGGAAGATCCACTTTGAGAATGTCTCCGCTTCCTTTATGGGTTTCGCTGTAAGGACTTTTCCTGATTTTTCTCGTGGCACTCAGGCTCGGAGAAAAGCTTTGTTAGCTTTACATAAAGATGTATTAGCACTCAGTGCTACGTTTCCTTGTAAACGCTTTGTGAAGTTAGCAAATGAAAGCTTTATATTTTTTGTTCCAGACTAGCTTCAGGTGTTTGATAACTCTAGGAACGCTTTAACTTCCAGTCCTATAGAACCTCCATAGAACATCTATTGAAGAATTTGTGCAACCTTTTATAATGTAATGCCTTTTTCCTAGTATTTCATTTTATCTCCTATATTTCTGTCCCCCTTATATTCCCTTGATGGTGGACAAATTTAAATATTGTTTTCCTTTCTGTTTATATTATTGATTCTGCCTTTTTCTTATTTTTTTTCCATTTTTCTTTACAAAGTGTATTCTTTGTAATCATTGTTAATAAACTCATAAATAAAGAATTTAAAAAAAATGAAGGCAATTTAGCTGACTGGATAAATGGCAATGAATTCTCTGAGGATGCTATTCACCACAATTCAAATTCTAGTATTCTTTGCCCCAAAATGAACACTTGTGATGCTATAAATAATGAAATAACTAAATGTATTGAAAAAGAAAGGATTTATTGAAGTATAGATAGTAGAGAAAATGAACACAGCAAGGAGGAAATCCAATATCCATTCAAGTTCTTCAACAGTTTTTCTCTGAGTGATTTGCTTCCCCACAAGTGCATGCTTAAAATTGGACTGATGGTGATTCTCTTATGAAATATGAATCCAATACTTAATTTAATAATTGGCACACGGCTTAGGGTTAAAAAATTCTTTATAATAATAAGACAAACATGTTCTTTTGTCAAGAATCTCTTTGGAACCAGTTATCAAGCCTGTCCAACTAGGTACCAAGATGCAGATGTGTACAATTCTGGTCGCCACATCTCAAAAAAGATATAATTGCGATGGAGAAGGTACAGAGAAGGGCTACCAAAATGATAAGGGGAATGGAACAACTCCCCTATGAGGAAAGACTAAAGAGGTTAGGACTTTTCAGCTTGGAGAAGAGACGACTGAGGGGGGATATGATAGAGGTGTTTAAAATCATGAGAGGTCTAGAACGGGTAGATGTGAATCGGTTATTTACTCTTTCGGATAGTAGAAAGACTAGGGGGCACTCCATGAAGTTAGCATGGGGCACATTTAAAACTAATCGGAGAAAGTTCTTTTTTACTCAATGCACAATTAAACTCTGGAATTTGTTGCCAGAGAATGTGGTTCGTGCAGTTAGTATAGCTGTGTTTAAAAAAGGATTGGATACGTTCTTGGAGGAGAAGTCCATTACCTGCTATTAAGTTCACTTAGAGAATAGCCACTGCCATTAGCAATGGTTACATGGAATAGACTTAGTTTTTGGGTACTTGCCAGGTTCTTATGGCCTGGATTGGCCACTGTTGGAAACAGGATGCTGGGCTTGATGGACCCTTGGTCTGACCCAGTATGGCATTTTCTTATGTTCTTATGTTCTTATGCAGGGATTTTGTACCTGCAAACCTGGTACCTAATCTTCCAAGAGAAAGTATGCACATTTTTTCGCTTAGAAAACTGTCCTTGAAACCTATGGACTTTGCACCTGATTTTCTGCAGATATTTTCTTTTGAACCCAGCAGCTTCCACCTGATCCTTAATATTTCCAACTCAATTAGAACCAGAGCTAGGATTTAGCTTTTCAGTTCTGAGATTTTCCACTTATTTTATATTTCGTTCTGCACACATCTTACCTAGTCCTGGTCATTGCCGTGACAGTTCCAGGCCAAGGGCCATGTATCAAGGCTTCATCTTGCAGAACACTGCAGCCACATGCCCTGAATTCAGCTAGTAGGTGTCACTCTTAAACAATGACCATGACATCACCTCTCTGGGGACTGCTAGAATTGCCTCCTAGGGGTGTGCATTCGTTTTGAATAGCATAGCTATGTTGAATACGTTGAACCTAAATAAACACTTAAACCCCCCTCCCTCCTGACCCCCCCAAGACTTACCAAAACTCCCTGGTGGTCCAGCGGGGAGTCAGGAAGCCATCCCTGCACTCCTTTGCGATTTCCTCATGGCGCCGATAGCCTGTGTCACAGGGGCTGCCGGTGTCATTGGTCAGCCCCGGTCACATGGTCACCAGCGCCATCTTGTGCTCCTACCACGTGACAGGTAGGTCATGTGGCAGGAGGTCGCTCCGGGACCCCCGTTGGACCGAACCGGAACTTTTGGCCAGCTTGGGGGGGCCTCCTGATCCCCCCAAGCTGGCCAAAAGTTCCGGTTCGGTCCAACGGGGGTCCGGGAGCGGAGGAGCCTGTGACGCCGGAGCAGAGTAGTACGTGACGCCGGAGCGGAGTGACGCCGGCGTCACGTGCTCCTCCACGCCTCCGCCCCGGGACCCCCGTTGGACCCAACCGGAACTTTTGGCCAGCTTGGGGGGGTCAGGAGGCCCCCCCAAGCTGGCCAAAAGTTCCGGTTGGGTCCAGCGGGGGTCCCGGAGCGACCTTCTGCCACATGACCTACCTGTCACGTGGTAGGAGCACAAGATGGCGCTGGTAACCATGTGACAGGGGCTGACCAATAGCACGGGCAGCCCCTGTGACCCAGGCTATTGGTGCCTTGAGGAAATTGCAAAGGATTGCAGGGATGGCTTCCTGACTCCCCGCTGGACCACCAGGGAGTTTTGGTAAGTCTTGGGGGGGGATTAAGGAGGGTGGGGGGGGGTTTAAATTTTTATTTAGGGAACCGGTGAACGTATGGACAGACCCTCAACTTATGGAATTCTCCATAAGTCCATATTGAACGAAATTGACACCCCACGAAAACTTATCAACGATTCAACGAACACTTTTTGTCTGCACATCCCTATTGCCTCCACAGTATTCCCAAACATAGTCGACCTGGATTTCAGAAGATTCAATTTGGCGATTGAATCAAGGACCATCTGCATGGTAGTGAACAGCATGTGCCACCTGAGTTACAAGACGGACACATTTTCTATGGAAAGCAACTGGCAGTGTTTTGAAAATACAATGTATGTGGGGGGTTTTTTTTTCTTCCACCCAAACATTCCCCAAGGAATGCCTCCCCTTGATTCACGTAAAAGTATGTATATTATGGAACTCCATGCATGCTTTTTGTCACATTGAGTGAAGGCAAATTTAAGACAGCTAATTTGCAAAGATAAATTACTTTGAACTGCCCGATACATGTTCATCAAATACAGTTCTACCATTTATGTTTGCACTATCAAAATACCATTTGATACAGCTATAAACAAGAACTGGGATCAAACATTTAATAGAGTAGGCATTTACCTAACAGAACCTTTGTTTGCATATAGACAGCTATACACTGGGAAATCAAGAGTGAAGTTGCTTGACAATTTAAAATTGCAAATTCTCCACATATTAGAGATGTGAATCGGAACTGAAATCGGATCCGATTCTGGTTCCAATTCACATCTATAGAGATGTGAATCGGAACTGAAATCGGATCCGATTCTGGTTCCGATTCACATCTCTACCACATATATGAACAGGGAAAATAACCAAACTTTGAAGGCATTTACATGAAAAATGTGTATTCCATTAAATTCTAAAATGAAAAAGTTTTCAGTGAAAATATTCAGCAGCATGGCAATGCAGCTGAATATCCCCGTATACATCGCTACCTAGACTGATAAATTATCTGTTTAATGCTGAACATCACTATTTAGCCGGATAATGGATAATGCCCTCATAATGTACTATATTTATACCCCCTTTAGCTCCCCCTCCTCCTGCAATCCCGATTAATATACTTTATGTAGCACTTCACCTCCTAACATTTGCTCTAAATTAATTATATATTTCACCCGCTCCTACCTCCCTTTTCATATAATAACTTTTCCGTATTTACTTTACCCCTGCCCTCCTGGCACAATGGGCCTCATTTTCTAAAGCTATTGCAGGCTTGCGCTAACAGCGCAAGCCTGCAATAGCTTGCGAAGGTAGCGCACGCCTGCGCTACCTAAGTCGGGGCAGAGACAGCCGCGAAAGAGGAGGAGTCAGGGCATCACCGAGGCCGACTCCGCGAAGATGCCGCGGATGGCGAAAAGGTAGGTGCCTTTTCGTGTCCTATTTCATGCCCAATAGCTACACCTTCTATGGTGGCACTATTGGGTGCGAAACCAGCAGTGATCGCACCGCAGTGGTGTGATCGCTGCCGGCTAGTGCAGGACTGCCCCCCCCCCCCCCCCCCGTGTCAACCCCCCTGCCCCCCATTAGCGTGATTTTCTAAAGTATCGCAGTCCCCGCCAAGTTTTGCTTACCATGTTCTTTGTATTACGCTCAAGTTCTCTGTAAACCGATATGATGTACTCACAAATACCGGTCTAAAAAAGCTTTTAAATAAATAAATAAATAAATAAATAAATGACTTATCTCACTAAGTAGTGTTGCCCCAATCTGCTTATTGCCCATCTACTTTTTCTCTATATAAAAGATAGCTGAATAAGGCCTGGATTTATCAAAATGCGGTAAGTACCGCATGCGATAGCAAAAGGGGTGTGTTTTATGCTAATATAGTATTTATCACAATTTGTGAGAGAGCCTGGCCATAATAGCATGTCCCATAGGCAGGTATTTGTATCCCTATGATAGGCCCACCTAGTAACTCGAGGTGGGGATTAGGTAAGAGTGTAGGGGGTTAGGGGCCACTTTGACATTCTACGTGACACCTACGAACAGAACAGTGGTCTCTTGTGAAGATTTGCTGGCCTTCGGAGTGAGGAAACTCACTCCAAGATGAGATTTGGGCAATGTTCTCTCCACCTAATCCCCACCTCGAGTTACTAGGTGGGCCTATCATAGGGATACAAATACCTGCCTATGGGACATGCTGTTACGGCCAGGCTCTCTCTCTCTCTCCCTCCCTCCCCCCCCCATTTTTGGAATTTGCATTGCACCATACGATATGGTGCGATCGCATGCGGTAAACACGTTTTCACATGCGTTAAAGACCTATCGCATGCGAAAACGCCTTACCGCATTTTGAACAATGACCCCCTAAGTGACTTATCCTCTGTCTAGCAGCCACTGAATATAACCAGATATTAAGTGGCCCACTAGATAGCTGGATGAGTCCCACTTTTCTGGCTATTGATCCCTGAATGCACTTTGAATATCGGGATCACCGTTATGATGGCAGAAAAAGACCAAATGCTCCATCCAGTCTATCCAGCCACTTTGTTCAGGCTATACCTATGTTTTTCTTAAAGGTAGTAACTGCCTCTCCATGCCGGTAACCCGCAAATCATATATTAAGGGTAATAATAATTACAATCAAAATCAAGCAACTGTCAAAACTATAACAAAATTATTGCTATCAACATTTTTATGGAGTTAACAGCCTTCTCGATAATTTAGAGACAATGCTGCTTGGATGTTTTTGAACTTTAATGAGACCATGTTAAATCTCACAGAATTTGTCATCATCAAATCTCATGTTACAGTGTATTGAGGTAATCAATATACATTTGCATCTCATCATATTATTAATGACTAGGGATGTGCATTTGTTTAAAATGAATGGATTATCTAAACTATGTCCATTTTCATTTCATTTTGCTTTATCCAAAATGAATGCATAGTGTCTCTGAAAATCCCCAAAATTTTCAAGTTCATTTACTTTGGAAAATAGCACATATTATTTTGAAAATGTGTGCACTATTTTCTGAAATGTATTTAAAAAAAAAAAAGTAAAATAAATATCCCCCAAAAATGAAATTCTGGCAAAAAATGGCTCCAAAATTAAGAAAATGAATTGAACTGAAAATGTTTACTGTGTACCTCCCTAACATTGATGTTATTTTAGCATAGGTTTCCATTAATGCTGGTACAAAGCATGTTAAATAAACCCCTTTAAACATGCAAGCTGGCTAACATGGACATTAATGCTAATAAAATGGCCATGTTAGCAAGCACACTTAAGTACACAGACTTAAAATGCTCTAATTTTGGCTTAACCTTTCATGGATTGCCAAGATTTGCTATAGAAATTAGACAAGGGTAAACAAAGCTAAGATTGAGTTTTGTTTATTTCAAACTTTTCATATTTGAGTATTATTTTTAATAAACAACTGAAGCAATTCTTCTGAAATTTGGCAATCTGGATGCCAAATTTCAGAAAAAAATGGTGCATTTACAGGCAATGGCAGGCAAGTGAAAAGCAAATTTCAACACAGAAGGGGGATATAACCATGGTAATGGAACTGCTACCATGCTTCCTTAGCCTTTTTCCTTCAGAAAGAATGTCATTATCTTGAAAGCTGTCAACTAACAAGGATCCCCAGACAAAATGTGAGAAGCTTGAAACAGTTACTGTTGAAAGTGGCTTGGTACAAGCCCTATATGCGTTTACACAGGGATAAGACAGATTAGAAAATAAAAATCAGTTTCAAGCAATTTGCTGTAAGTGAATTTGACACAGTTGTATTTGTATTTTGTATTTTATTAAAAGTTGTTAATCACTTTTGCCTGAGCCCTAGGCGATATATATTATGCATCCATAATAAAGCAAACAATTCACACGTAAAACAGACTAAACAGCAAAATATTTCCAATCTTGAGCAACTAGACAATTACAAAGACCGTCATCCACTAATCTGCATGCTAAGAGAAGTTATGTCTACAATAAGCCATACAAAAGGCAGTCGCAGCAAACATGATTTCAGGAATGCTTTAAAATTTTGTGTGCATTACATAAGTCTTAATGCTTCAGGTATTGTGTTGTTATGTGTTGAAGGTGGAATGAATGAATGCATGCATTATGTAGTCAGTGCTGTGAAATATGTTTTAATGTAATGTCTGAGTATTTATGTTTGTGGTTTGGACCATTGCATGATGTTTTGCAATAATGTGGGGATTATTATGCAAATTAGATACTGGGAGTCCATGAAAGGTGGAATTTCCTTATTGATTAATTTGATCAATTTGATTTCTTCTGCTTTTATTTAGGCTTTAATTTGTTCCATATGTATCCCACATAGTAAGGAGCTAAGAGATTCTGCTCTGCCATCAGCACTGAATCCTACTAAAAGAACTATATACGCACTGACTGCAGAAATTATCCTTGGCCACATAAGTTATTACATACTATATGGACTGAAATGCTTACAATTTATACCTGATCTTTGCTTTTCTCTTCGTTCTATGGGAGTGACTTTATGAGAATTTAGGTTCTTTCTTTCTCTGCCAGTTCTTAGGTGTTCAAGTTTAATGATATCACCTGAAGTGATGCTGTTTTTATTAGTTTGTATGTTCCAAGTTTGGTAGAATTTTCCAGTCTTAGAATTTCTAATACTTATTAGGGATGTGAATCGTTTTTTGACGATTTAAAATATCATCCGATATATTTTAAATCGTCAAAAATCGTTAGGGCCACGATACAATACCAATTTCCCCGATTTATCGTCAAAAAATCGTAAATCGGGGGAAGGGGGAGGGCAGGAAAACCGGCACACTAAAACCCCCTAAAACCCACCCCCGACCCTTTAAATTAAATCCCCCACCCTCCCGAACCCCCCCCCCCCAAATGCCTTAAATTACCTGGGGGTCCAGCGGCACACTAAAACCCCCTAAAACCCACCCCCGGCACACTAAAACCCACCCCGACCCTTTAAATTAAATCCCCCACCCCAAATGCCTTAAATTACCTGGGGGTCCGTAGCGGCGGTCCGTAGCTTAAATTACACCCGGGTCCGTAGCTAAATCGGGGGAAGGGGGAGAGCAGGAAATCCGGCACACTAAATCATGGTGTCTTCAGTCGGCGCCATTTTGCAAAATGGCCGCCGCAAAATGGCGGCGGCCATAGACCAATACGATTCGACGCAGGAGGTCGTTCCGGACCCCCGCTGGACTTTTGGCAAGTCTTGTGGGGGTCAGGAGGCCCCCCCAAGCTGGCCAAAAGTTCCTGGGTGTCCAGCGGGGGCCCTGGAGCGATCTCCTGCCGCGAATCGTTTCCGTACGGAAAATGGCGCCGGCAGGAGATCGACTGCAGGAGGTCGTTCAGCGAGGGTTCCGGACCACCCCACAAGACTTGCCAAAAGTCCAGCGGGGGTCCGGAACGACCTCCTGCGTCGAATCGTATTGGTCTATGGCCGCTGCCATTTTGCGGTGGCCATTTTGCAAAATGGCGCCGGCTGAAGACACCACGATTTAGTGTGCCGGATTTCCTGCTCTCCCCCTTCCCCCGATTTAGCTACGGACCCGGGGGTAATTTAAGCTACGGACCGCCGCTACGGACCACCAGGTAATTTAAGGCATTTGGGGTGGGGGATTTAATTTAAAGGGTCGGGGTGGGTTTTAGTGTGCCGGGGGTGGGTTTTAGGGGGTTTTAGTGTGCCGCTGGACCCCCAGGTAATTTAAGGCATTTGGGGAGGGTGGGGGATTTAATTTAAAGGGTCGGGGGTGGGTTTTAGGGGGTTTTAGTGTGCCGGTTCACGATTTTAACGATTTTAACGATACTCTAAACACCCAAACGGCGACGATACGATTCCCTCCCCCTCCCAGCCGAAATCGATCGTTAAGACGATCGAGGACACGATTCACATCTCTAATACTTATATGTATTTCTATGCTGAATCAGCTAAATTAATATGTACTAGGTTTATCTTTATCTTTATCTATGGAAGCTGCTTTGATCACATAGAGGGTGATGTGTCTCAGTGTGATTCAAATATGATAATTCAGGGTTCAAGAGGGATATCATACATATATTTCTCTTCCACACCAGCCTATGTTAAAATACATACTGATCTATCTGCTATAAGCTATTCCTATTCTTTTGTTTTGCACTTATGGTAATCACTTTGCTGAGCTTTAATATTTCAATATTCTATCTTTTCTTCTAATTTCTTCTCTGAATCCTTTTTGAATATCTTTTTCCTATAACACTTTCTATTAGACAAATATTTCTTAAGAGTGTATCCTTTGATGCTTATTATGAGATTGTTCTCCTTGAAACAAATACACACTTTATACATGAGGAGCACTGTCATAGGGATCTATAAATATTCTATACTATATCTTCTTGCATACTAATTGTTTATTGTTCTTTTCTTGTTATCTTGGCCCTAGCACTATAAACACGACCTGTGAGTTAAAATATTCTGTTTATCCTGCTAGTTTGTCTTTTTCTTTGTCCACTATAATGGACTACTTTTTACATTAATTTTTCTGTCCCCTCCCAGGTGTTTCGTTTTTCAATGTTCTATTTCTCTTCTATCATATATTCGTACTAGTTCTTCCCTATTACATGTACCTACTTCTATCCCTGGTTCTCAGTATGACACAGTTCTCCTTGCAGAGACTCATTCCTCATAAACAATGAAACAAGAATACATATATAATTTCTTCTCTAATGATTCTTTTAGTTTTTGCTTTATGCTAGTTATACTAGTATGTGATTCAGTATTATGTGATTTGTAGCATACAGACTGTTTTCTAGTAGGAAGAAATCAGCCTTTTCATACTATTAGTTTAAGTATGGTATTTCCTCCTTATGCAATGAAATTTCTAGTTTAAGACTAAAATTATGAAAGTATTACATTTGTACTTTAACCATAGAACTGGATAATTTCCATTGTAATTCAGTTTTAATGTTATTATTTGATTAGTTGGTGAATTATCAATACAGAGTGCGCCAACCACAGAGAATGCACAGTCTCTTGTCACAGACAATTGCGTTACGCTCACTGAAGCTACCTCAAGGAGACCTCTGTACTGTGATGTGGACACCGAAGAGTATGTCAAATGCCTCAGGATAAGAATGCATCAGTATAATGGAAAACAAAATTGAATAAATGTAATGTCTGGGGGTTGGAAGGGTTTCTATGTTTGAAATCATTTCAGTTTGAAATAGCTCAGAAAGTTGTTTTCCTGTTTTCTTTTTCATAAATCTTAAGGAAAGTTGGAAGAAAAGAATTGAATGGACCTTTTTGTACTGGTAGCAATAAAAACAGCGGATGATCAGTCAAGTTTAAGGAACCTTGGCTTCCCTTGATTTGAACTGTATTATTTTGTCTGTTAAAAGATATCTGATAAATTAACTGGAAGTCACATTTTGGCCTAGGGCAGGATGGTCCTGAATTGAATGCTGTGTAGACTACAGATATCATTGACTAATGGCTTTTTCAGATTTATTTTAGATAAAAAAAGTAGCTAATAGAAAGGTGTGCAGGTCAAGTTGCTCTAGTATTTCTTCTACAGGATACTGAATGAAATCAAATGTAATTTGATTCCATGGACTATCTTTTGATTTCTAAAGTGCATGATTTGTGCGTTAATATTGTCCATCTTTGTACAGTTATGGGACTACACTAAATGGAAACTGAAAATTAGCAAATGCTTTCATTTCATCATGGATAATATAAATGGAAAAAGGATTTCCATTTAACTGTTCTTTCTTTAATTGGAATACATGTTTCAGACTTCTGAGGCATTTCTAGGGCTGGATAAGTATGGCGTACTTAGGCTGCAATCTGAGGGAAACTTGCACTGAATTTTGTAAGTCAACAAATAACCAAGGAATCTGAGAGAAATGTAGATTTGATGAGTGCTCTGGGAGAATAAACAAGGCGTCTATAATAAATTCAGTATTGCCTAGCCAACTTTATCAGTGCCTGAGATCAAAGCTTCTTTCTGGGTATGGAAGACAATGTCACCTTATTTACTGTTCTTAAAGAGAAAAACTTTGAAAGTCACATGGCAAAGTAAATAATAATTTATATTGGGAAATTGGCCTATCTTAAAACACAACATAGTTAGACTCAGCAAGCCAAATCATATGCTCTTATGTGTAATGTGAGGAGATTTAAAAAGCGGCATTTATAAAGGTATGTTTAGGTTGTGGGAGAGGGTAGGCATTGGAATTTTCAGATCAATGAGGGAACATTTCCCCTGCACAAGTCTACATTTTCACTGGGTACCTGTGTATGCAGATTTTCAAAAGAAAACCTGGGTGCATAGTTTTCTTTGAAAATGAACTACCAGTTCCATGGATACAAAACTACCCACAGATTTTGTAGCTAGTTGGGCTACTGAAAATTTCTCACAACTCAGCCTCAGATGGGACAGGCTGAGTTAGCTTGGATTCACTTCAGGCAATCTATGAATGTCTGGTCTTATATTTTTTAGAAATTAGGGTTACAGATCTCATAATGGCATCAGGTAACACCAGTACTGGCTCAGCCTGTCCCTTATGACATGGGGTATTCTTGCATCCAGTTGTCAAGGTAAAATTTGTGAGAATAAATTTCAAACTAGGTATGGGAGGGAGATTCTGGAAGCCAAATTTAGCCTTTTAGGTAGAAAGCTGAAATCCAGAATCTCCAGGGTAGCTTTATCTGAAATGTTCCCTGTTCCACACTCAGGTCCTCAGAGGTAGGCAGAGCTCTGGAGTCTCAATGCATGGGTGAGATGATGATGAAGGGAAGTGAGATTCTATTTGTGTAAGGAACTGGCCAACCACTTTGGAAGGGGAAGTCTTTTTCAAAAGGATGGGCTCCATTTTATCCAGGATGGAACCAGACCGCTGGCACTAACCTTTAGAAAGGAGATAGAACAGCTTTTAAACAAGAAAAGGGGGAAAGCTGACAGTCGCTCCACAGTGCATGTTTCGGAGGGAGGTATCTTCGAAGGATACAATTGAACAGGAGAGTTAAGACATACCAACAGAGAGGTTCCAATAAAAGCAAAACTAGTCCATACATTTACAAGTAAAGAACCACCTGAGTTAAAGACTCCAAATTATTTCTGTTAACTGATAAGCAGGTTGTAAATACCAACAAAAAATATACTTTGAAATTTCTGTATGCCAATGTCAGAAGTCTAAAATTAAAATGGGAGAGTTAGATTGTATAACACTGAATGAATAGATAGACATAATTGGCATCTTAGAGACTTGGTGGCAGTAGAAGAGTACCGGAAGGCTCATCTGCATACTGTTCCTAGCATTCTCTGGAAGAGGAATTCAGAGGTCACAGCAAGCAATCCAGGCTTTGAATTCTACAACCCCAGCTTCCAGAGGCCCTGCATCCTTTGCAATAAAAGAGGACCAGAAACACGTACCGAATCTCAAACATCTCAATCCTCTAAGTGAAGATCAACATAATGGTGGTTGAAGAGCATTGGTAAGTGTAGCTTTGAGAAATCTTAGGACTTAAAAAAAGTTTGGAGAGAGGTGAAATAGTGGGATATAATATTTAGGGTTTGTGTGTGTATGAGATAATAAGCAAGCCAGAGGGAGTTAATTCTAGTGTCTATCTTTCCCTCCCACCCACCCCTAGCTCAACCCTTGATTTGTAGGCAAGAGACACTTTCTCACTAAAAATCAATAAAGCCCTTATCTAAATCATACTATTGCACGAGCCCTTATTGAGAGTTTAATCATCCCCTTGTAGGTCACTATCAGGTTAATTAGTGTAATACACCTATAAATTTAAATTACTCTAACCGCTACTCACTTAGCAACCTAAACTTAACTAGGAACTCAACAAAATTAAGATGAAGGCAGCAGTCCATCAGCAATAGGGGGCTTTCCAGTCTTTTGCATCAAGGGTCACATGTATGATTTTTTACCCTCTGGTGAGAGATCATATGTGTGCACCCAATAGCTCTTCAACCTGGCTTTGGAACCTCTTCTCATTGCAATCCGACAAAATTGTTTGATTAAAGGTGTGCTCATTGGATCTGAGGAATACAAACTGTCGGCCTATGCAGATGATGTATTGTTGTTTTTATCTAATCCTGATACTTCACTCCCTCATCTTCTTCAGCAGATCACAGTATACTTGGCCCTCTCAGGTTACAAATTTAACTGGCACAAGACCGAACTCTTGCCTCTTAATACTATGGGATCTTTGATAGACCTTTCAAACTCTGTTATACAGAAAGTGCCCCAAAGTCTTAAGTACCTAGGTATATATTTTCATTCGGACCCTTCCTTGACTGTGTCTCATGCTGAATCCCGCATACTGCAAACTCTTGAGGACTTAACCCTTGGTTGGTCTCCCCTTTATCTAACTTAGTGGGGTCGATTGGACACCATAAAAATGGTCATAGCTCCTAAAATTATGTATTCTCTGTCCATGATACCCATTCTGTTTTCTACCACATTCTATAAGAAGGTAGATCGGATTCTCTCCTCCTTTTTGTGGAAAAATAAAACACCACGAATTGCATTGTCTAAATTAAAACTTCCCAAAATTGAAGGGGGAGTTAATTTTCCCCATTTCTATGGATATCATCAAGCATTTATACTGCAGCAGGCTTCCAATCATTTTACTGACAACATCGATTCATGGGAACAACCTAGATGGTTAACCTTAGAACGTTCTCTACTATCTCCCCTACCACTCTCCTATATACCTGGGACTCGGCTGTCGGCACAAACTGCCTCAAATCCTATCCTACACTCTTTACACAAAACTTACCATTTCTTTGATTCCATTCGCCCCGCACGTATGTCTTCTTGGAATCAATCTACTATGGCTCCTATTTGGAATAACCCTCTGCTAACCATAAATGGTCATCCCCTTAATTGGCCGAAATGGCATACAAAAGGTATTTGGTTTCTGTCCTCCATCTTAGAAGATGCTAAGATTTTGCCTTATTCTAGACTCCAACAGGAATTTGGACTACCAATTTCTCAATTTTATGCCTGGCTCCAGCTAAGAAGTGTTCTCTCTTCTTTTGTATACATGTCTACCCCATTAACTACCTCCCCTTACCTTCTGCAAGTCTTTCAGGAACATGGCTCTAGAGGCCATTTAGCCTCCAAACTGTATAAAATCATCACCTCTACTTCAGTAGGTAAACTCAGTTCCTGTTTATACCCCTTATGGTCAAAAGAAACAAATGTCGCTATAGCCAAAAATGAATGGAAATATCTTTGGTCTATAACTAATCGCGTTTCACTGTCTTCCAGTTTGATGCAGTCCTCATTTTTCTTAATGCACAGAGCTCTATGGACCCCGTGGCGACTACACCGAGCTGGTCTACTTACCTCACATCACTGTTGGTCCTGCTCTGAGCCCAAGGCCACCTTGGAGCATATGTTTTTCACCTGCTCCTATGTCCAAAATTTTTGGCTTCAAATTTGGCATACTATCTCCACCATTCTCTCCTTGAATCATCCACTTACATATGCACTGGTTTTCCTTAGGGGAGCCAATTCCTCATTGCACCTTACTCCCCCAAATAGGAAATTATTGGACTTCTTATTCGCTGTTGCCTTTCACACGATACTCTCAAACTGGAAGCGCAGTGATTTGCTTTCATACCCTTGGTGGTGGAATTCTGTATGTCTTTTTTACAAATATGAAAAAGCTATGGCAATTAAATTCAACAGGTTGGCCTCCTGGGCCCAAGTTTGGAAGCCCCTGGATGATTATGTGGCTTCTAAGATGTCTAACGCTCCCGCTACATGATCATACCTGCTAGTCCTGGTTCTCTTTTTTCTTTGTAATATCCCTGTTCCCCTCTCTTCTCTTCTCTCCCTCCTTTTCTCCTCCATTGTCATTTTTCTCCTTTTCTTTCTCCGTTTCTCAGATGAGTCCACCACTCGCTTTTATAGGTTCTCCTCTTTACAATTTCCTTTTCTACTACTTCTCCTAAGATTCATCACTGCTCCTCATAGTCTTTAAGTTACTCGCTATTCTTTTCTTCTTTTCTTCTCTAAAATATATTACACCTGAATCATTGGAGATACATATTAGTATTGGAATATTTTACCTTATGCTCGTTACATGTAAAACGTATTGCTGTATAATTCTGTTCCTCTGAGTTGTTTTGTTTATATCTCTCCATGTATTCACTATACTTGTAAATTATCTTCTCATTGTTTTCTTTTGAAAAATTCAATAAAAAATGTAAACAATATGTGTGCACCCAATGCAAAGAGCTCCTGGCTCTCAGAGAATGAGTCCAATCTCTGGAGACTAGAGTGGCAGATCTGGTGGAGCTGAGGTGGATAGAGAGGTCAATTGATGAGACCTTCATGGACAAGGGGTGTGCATTCGTTTTCAACGTATTGGCAATCCGCAATTTATAGGGCCATATTCGTTGTATTCGTGGGGAACCGAAACATATCGCGATTCCCACGAATACAACAAATCTTCACTGAATTATTTGGCCACCTAAAGGAGCAAATTTAAACAAAACCCCCACCCTCCTGACCCCCCAAGACTTACCAAAACTCCCTGGTGGTCCAGTGGGGGTCCGGGAGCGATCTCCTGCACTCAGGCCATCGGCTGCCAGTAATCAAAATGGCGCTGATAGCCTTTTTGGGGGACCCTCCTGACCCCCACAAGACTTGTCAAAAGTCCCTGGTGGTCCAGCGGGGGTCCTGGAGCGATCTCCTGCACTCGGGCCGTCGGCTGCTAGTATTCAAAATGGCGCCGATAGCCTTTGCCCTTACTATGTCACAGGGGCTACCAGTGCCATTGGTCAGCCCCTGTCACATGGTAGGAGCACAAGATGGCACCGGCCGTCCATTGCTTCTACCATGTGACAGGGACCGACAAATGGCACCGATAGCCCCTGTGACATAGTAAGGTCAAAGGCTATTGGCACCATTTTGAATACCGGCAGCCGACGGCGTGAGTGCAGTAGATGGCTCCCGGACCCCTGCTGGACCACCAGGGAGTTTTGGCAAGTCTTGGGGCGGGGGGGGGGGGGGTTCAGGAGGGTGGGGGGTTGTAGTTAATTAAATTTTAGCCGGGAAATGAATAAGAATGGAACGCATGAACGGATCGGGCCCCCCCCCCTTGCCAAATGCAAAGTATCTGCTCCCCCATGAATACGAATATCGAATGTAACGTATGTGGAACCTCTGCACATCCCTATCATGGACATAGTAGCCAAGTCACAAATCCATTCTGGCAGCCCCTGTACTGCTTTGGATCAGAAAGGTCTCCCAGTTGGAGAGTGTCACCCTGGTGTAGCAGGAAGGGATCCTGTAGCAAGGATCTGCTCTCCAGGTGATGTGTTGTCCTCTTGCACTGAAGACAAGTTTCCCAGGGCTACTGTCCAGGAAGGAAGGGTTAGGCTGGCCATCATAATTGGCGATTTTATTAGAAATGTAGATAGCTGGGTGGCTGGTGGATATGAGGACCGCCTGGTAACTTGCCTGCCTGGTGGAAGGTGATGGATCTTATGCATCACCTAGATAGGATTATGGACAGTGCTGGGCAGGAGCTGGCTGTTGTGATACATGTGGGCAACGACATAGCAAAATGTGGCAGGGAGGTTCTGGAAGCCAAATTTAGGATTTTAGGTAGAAAGCTCAAATATTCCCTGTTCCACGTGCAGGTCCTCAGAGGCAGGCAGGGCTCTGGATTCTCAATGTGAGGATAAGACAATGGTGCAGGGAAGAGGGATTCAGTTTTGTAAAGAACTGGATAACATTTTGGGGAAGGGGGAGACTTTTCCTAAAGGATGGGCTCCACCTTAACCAGAGTGGAACCAGGCTGCTGGTGCTAATTTTTAAAAAGGAGATAGAGCAGCTTTTAAACTAGAACAAGGGGGAAAGCTGACAGTCACTCAGTAGTACATGGCTCAGAAAAATGTATCTTTGAAGGATACTAATGAAATAGGAGAGATAGGGCATCCCAACTGAGAGGTTCCAATAAAAGCAAAAGAAATCCATGAGCCGATATGTAAAAAATCACCTGAGCTAAATAATTCCAAAGTATCCCTATCAACTGAAAAACAGGTTGTTAATACAAACAAAAAACACACTTTGAAATATCAGTATGCCAATACCAGAAGTCTAAGATGAAAGATGGGATAGTTACATTGTATAGCAGTGAGTAATGAGATAGACATAATTGGCATCTCAGAGACCTGGTGGAGAGAGGATAACCAATGGGAAAGTGCTATATCAGGGTTCAAATTATATCACAATGATTGTGAGGATCACGTTGGTGGGGGTTTGACACTTTATGTCCAGGAGGTTCTAGCATCCCGCTGTGATGACGTCATCGGTCTCTCATATATAAGCTCCACCATTGCCCCCGCAAACCGACTTGGCAACAAGTTTCATCCTTGAACTGAACTCCTCCGGATCCCTGGGACGTCGCCTGCTGCATTGCCTTGGATCCTGTTGGGCATCCACTCCTCGGATGTCAGTGTGCACGTCCTCAGGGACCTGCTCCACTGGCCTACCCCGCTCCTCGAGCTGGCTCTGTACCTCTTGGGTCCAATCCTGCTTTGGCTCCAGCTACTTGAGTCTCTTCCAGATCATTGCAGTACCTGTGAGTTCTTCCTCTAGCCTCCTTGCTCCTCGGGGCTGTGCCTGTATCCCTGACTGGCAGCACCTCTACTCAAGAGATCTACCTAGTCCCACCCCATTCCTCGGTTCTGGACCCCAGCTTGCTCCTGCCTGTCAACTGTCCCGTTCCTTGGGTCAGCTACTGCTTCATCTCTGGCAACAGCTCCAGGTTCCTACCTACATCAGCTGCTGAGGTCAGGACCGGACTACCCCACCCCATGGGTGGTCAATGTTCCTTCCTATGTCCATCACGTTGCAGCTGCGCCCTCTTGGGTTGACCTTCCGGAGAACCTCCTACAGCCTACCATCCTGTGGGGGTTAGCTACTGGTCCCTGGGGCCTCCCCATTCCTAAGTCTAGAGCTCCCCGCTGTGCCGGTATCCTGCCTCCTGACGGCGTGGATCTGTGGGGCTCTTCCCCACAGGCTGTAACAATTCACGCTGTGGGCCAAGGGTCCACAAACCCACAAATCATAATACAGCCTCAGCCTGTTTCTCCCATCTTGTTTGTTTATTGGTTACACTGGTGTGTTTTGTCCCAAAAAAACATTTGTGAAAAAAGAAAAAAATACAAGTTTCTCCTCCCACTCCATATGTTTTATAGTTTTTCATTTTGTTCCAACTCTTTACAATCCCAACCTAGTTCTCCCACCCTGTTTGTTTGTTGGTTAAACTAGGGCATTTTGTCTACAAAAACCTTCAGGCAGAAGTACAAGCAAAACACAGGAGAGACCTTTACATGTTCTGAATATGGTAAAAGTTTCAGAAGGAAGAGAGAATTAATGTAATACCAGAAAATCAAGAAGGGAAGAGACTGTGTTAAGCTATATAATATAGGAAAAGCTTTTTTAATAAAGCAAACCTCACAAATTACTAGGAATGGCACTCAGATGAGAGACCATTGTCAAGTTTTGATTGTGGCTGTTTATATCAGAGAGCAAATTCAACAAGAAACCCCAAATTCAACCTAGCAGCAAAATCAAGTTCAAGTTGGGAAGGAAATAAAAGCTCATGTCATAAAAATGATACTGATTACAGATCATTCTATTGTACCAAATCTGACAAGTGATAAGTGCTTCCACAGGAAGGCAGACATTTCTATTGACATTCTGCCTTGCTGCTATACCTCTTCTTCTTTACATTAGGAGTCTTTCTTCCACTCAGCATTTGCAGTCATATACAGTGTTTTGTACCTTGAGGTCTTGTTGTCACTCTGCCTTCCTGTCATACCCCAGACTCTTCATCTTGAGGTTTTTTTGCCTGTCTGGAGGGGGTGGGGGGGGAGGTGCCTGCTTTGCACCTCTCATAGAGCTTTGGTGTGTTGATGTCATCCATTGTGCTTTTATTGTTGCCTTGGGATCTTTCCTGCCACCTTGTGTGCTTCATTCCCCCTTCAAGATGCCTTAGGATGTTCATGACCCTATTGATGCTACTTTCAAGGGTTGTTGCCGCTATTGTTGGTGCCCTCTTTTGAAGCCTTGGAGTATTCTTCCCATTTTGACTACTTATTTGCTACTCTGATGATGCCTTGTAGAATTCCTACAACTGCTGGCACACCTTTGCCCATTTATGATGCCTTAGTCTCTTCATTGTACCTTTGGTGCCATGTTGACATAGTTTTGATGCTTTGGCATGGCTTCTCCCTTCTGATGATGTTTACACATGAATTTTATTAGACATTATTAGAAATTCCAAATCTGAGAACCCAAAATAGGCCACATTGCTTCCCCCATTGACTATAATGGCAAATGAATGAACAAATTAAACAAATATTTTTTTATTTGTTTCAAACTATTGAAACCCATGGAGATGCCCTACAAAATGAACGAACAAACCAATCTAAATGTTTTTCCTCAGCACATCCCAGGTATCAACTATCATAAAAGGGTTTATATGAATGATATTCAGAGTAAACATCTGTTTGACTTGGTTTTGAAAAAGAAAATCAGGGCAGGCACTCTTTGATCAATCCCAAAATTATTTCACACAGTCACACACATACACTCACAGCTTTATTTGCCTCCCAGAGCATCCTACCCAAAATATATTTACTCCAGCTCAGAGGAAGAGTAACTTTCTGGGCATGCTGCTCCTTTTATCTTCTATGGGAGGATATGTGTTGCAATAATTTTCTTTGCCTCCCATGTTAATTTATGGGAGTTGGCTCATGCCCTGAAAAGATCAGTTGGAGGAAGGTAGGCAGTAGTAGCATGCAGGATCAACTATAGAGCAACTTATAACTTTGCACTTGAGTAACTAGTACAGACTTTCAATAGTTGCATTTTATAGTATGGTGTGCCATTTGTTAGAACTGTGATTCCAAGGCATTGAACAGATCCACTTCCACTTGTGCTGCTGTGGCTAAAAGACATCCCATTCTCTTTTCTGACAATGAACATCAGCCTTTATAAAAGGTGACTAAAAACAAGATCACAGTAAGTTTCCATTAGTGATGTTGTGGTGTTTATGAGTTCTGTTCTTAGCACTGAGGGAAATTCTGAGAGCTAATCAGTTTTATTTATTTAAAAACTTTTCTATACCGTCGCTAAGTTATATACCATCGCAACGGTTTACAAATAGGCACATAGACTAAGGTAAGTAAATGTAGGATATCTTACATTCTAACAGGTACCAATAAAGTTCGGTTACAATTTCATAAATAAAAGCATTATTTGAGTAATGTTGGTCAAGTCCAGGTATATTATTGAGTTACTATTGCTTTGAAATATTACTTCTTAAAAGTAGGATTGATTAAATTCATTCTCATCTGCATTACCTTGTACTTTCTTTCTCTACCCTCCACACTCTTTAGTGAAGGCTTTTTTAAAGAGCATTTCAGTTGAGCAAATGGTTAAAATAAGTTATTTGCAGCCAACCACCTGTCACTTGAGAGTAAATATTTAATGGAAGCTTATGAAATATCATCTGCAGGAGCATTTCTAGGTACTTCAAGGTTTTGGGGCACAGGCACATAAGTCCATCCTTTCCTCTGTGGACCCTTATTACTGTGGGGAGGTTAATTCAACCTACAGGGAAGGTCCTTTAAGTCCTCCCCGACAGCTGGTGGGACTAGGCTGGTACAAGACTGGTCCAGGGCTTCACCTATACCAGACTCTTTCCCCTTAGATTGAATCCATGGGTTCTGGGGGCCAGCAGAACATAGGCGAGAGTCTCATAGAGGGTAGTAATGAGAGAACTCCTGCTTGTAGCTAGAATCAAAGGTAGGCAAAAGACAAGAATGTTTGTGGACCAGGCTGAGGTCAGAGGCAGGTGACAGATGAGAATGCTCAAGGTCCAGACTATGGGCAGATACAGTAATCAGTCCGAGGACAGATAGTGGAGCTCAGAAAGGAATAGGAAACCAGGATGGGAGGACAAGGCAGGTAGGGCTTAGAAAGATGAGGCAGGCAGGCAGGGCTAGGAGATATGAGGCTGGCAGGTGGGACTTGTAGAAATGAGGCAGGTACTAGAACACAGGAACAGAAATTTGGAGCAGCAACTCACCACTATAGGAATGCATGTGACCTTTTGCTTAAGCATCCTCTGGAGGTTTGGGGCATCCTTATGTAGAAGGAGTGTGGGACGTCATCAGCAGGTGCTGGGTCTGGCTTTCCCATCGTTGGACCTTTAAGAGGCGCCGCACACTACGTATGCGTGCCTATTAGACATGCCGGAGTGAGTAGGAGCAGTGCTTTTTGGTGTGATGTTAGATTCACCATCATGGCTGGGGCCTGCGTTGTTCATGCAACATGAAAGATGAGTGTCATGGCTTTCGGGGCCTGTCCATGACCAGTAAAATGTAACATCCTATCCTGCCTTCTCGACAGGATTGTCCAGAATTGGACACTTGAAGACTGAATGGAGAGGGAGAAATGACCACCTGGTCCTACCCTCATTTACATAAATTTGTCTCCACTGCCCTTGAGCTGGCCTCCTGTCTCTTGTCCTTCTGTTCCTCCTATTCCAGCATTCCCAGGGCAGTGGCAATGAACAATTTATCAATGGATCAACAGAACAAATGAGTGATGCACACATGAATCAACTTGAAACAACGTGAAACTAACAGAGCATAATCTGCATAGATGCACGCATTCTATTAATTGTTTGTGTGCATGTGTATTATGTGTGCATCACTCATTTTTCCCAGTGTTATGGGTGCATCAATTATCCACACTCTTCAATGGTCTGTTATTAAGGTGCTCCCAACAGCTGGATGAGGGAAACAGCATAGCACAGCGCACAGGCTTTGGGTTACAGAATTATAGAAATTTAAAAATTGGACTGTCTTTAATCTGATGCTAAAAACAAATTGAAAATGAAGACTAAGAATTGAATTACAATTACAATATTATAAACCTCCCAAAACAGCACTAACTTCCAGCAATCAAACAGTAATAACCCTATCTATAGAAAGGCAACACTGCTTATTACACCAAGCCTTAAAATATGCATATACCTTCTAATATGAAAATAGAACAAGCCAAGTTGCTATAGATTGAGATTCCTTTACAGAAACTACATGCTAGCAGAAGACCTCATCTTGATCACACATGCAGACCACAGACAAACCCTCACCAAACACAGAATAAAGAGACCATAAAGTATAAACAGAAATATGCAGACAATAACTGAACTAGAAGCTGCAACAAGCCAGACTCTTTTTGTAGTGCAAAAATGGAAAAACAGAAGTATCACCATGCCACATAAAACATCAAACTATAAAATCAAGAAGAATAAAACACCATGATAGTAAAACTTTACTCATAAAAAGAATAAATATTTCAAAACAGCTGAGAAAAATAATATTCATTATAATTCATAAAAAATGTTTAAAATTTCCCAACACCAATACAATATTTCAAAACAATCAAATAACATACAATTAAACAAATATGTATTTTAAAAATCCCCCACCGTCCATACTCGGGAACTTTTGATTTCCAGTCATCCTGAGATTGTCACAGATTAATAGGATTGGAGGAGGGGGTGTGGTCACATGCATAATCTTCTCACTCACATACATCTTTCAAAACACATACATGTCCACTCATACATGCTCACAAACATTCTCTCTCTTTATCTCTCATATGTTCTTTCTCTCTTTCTCTCGTTCTCTCTCTCTCTCATATACATATACACAAACACATGATCTCTCTCTTTCTCTTTTTCTCTCTTCCATTTGTTCTCACATGCTCTCTCTCATACACATGCAGAAACAAATACTCATTCACTCATTCTCTCTCTCTCTCTCTCCAGTAGCAGTCTTTTCCTTGGGCCTGCAAAGCATATCTCTCACACACATACACTCTCTCTCTCAGAATTGCTCACACACAAGTTCTATTACAAGCTCTCTTTCTCATGCACACTCATGTTCTCTCGATAACCCTGGAACATGCAGGCAGCAGCAGCAGCCTCCTCCTTGAGCCCACACATCATAACCCTCATACATGCTTTTGTTCACTCACATGCTTTTACTTACACACTCACACATAAGCTCTCACACATACTGCTATTTACATACTGTTATGTTTTGTAGTGTTTGGGTGGACCCTTGGACACTGTGGCAGCTGACCATGCCCATGGGGGAAAGTCCCGTGAAGGGCCACAGGTCAGGCTTAGCTCTGGACACACAAACACAGATTATATCTTTTATTAGACAGTTTGTGAAGCCACCAGAGATGGCGGTAGTGAGTAGAAGATGGAGCCCGGCTGGGCTAGTATTCCTCAGGGTGCTGGAACAGTGGCTTCTCCGGTAGCAGAGCTGTAGGAAGAAGAACTGAGAAAATGAGTACACTGAGATATTCACAGAGTCCCCAGTATGGAGAAGCCCCGAGATAGGGAGACCTGGCCCTCGATGAGCAAGTACCAGATCCCTGGGCACAGAGACTCATTGGCAAGTACTCATGCAGCAGTTCTCCGTAGAAGATGGCACTGGTGCTGGAACGGAGGCAGGCCCTCGAGGAGCGAGTACCTGGTTCCAAGGAAACAGCTCTGAGGAGTAGATGGTAGTAGTACTCACAGATGGTGTCTGTAGCAAATTCTTCCAAGTAGGAGAGGAGATGGACACAGGCAGCGAGTCAGGGAACATGGGCCCTCGAGGAACGAGTATCGGTTCCTGATATTGATCTGAAAGAAGCAGAGAGGCCCCTGAGGAGTGGGTAACTCGTTAACAGCAAAGAGTCCAAATAGAAGTTGGAGGCAGAGTAGCTGGGTACGGAGAGCGAATCCCATCCGTAGGAAATCCCTTGCTAACTCAGAGGCTAGCAATAAACAACAGGCTTAAATATCTGGGCAGAATGACATCATCACAGGGGGATGCCCCTGAGGTTCGCCCCATAGAGGAAATAAGAATGAGGGCCGTGCGGCGCACACGCCCTAAGGTACCTGAGGAGCATGGCAGGAGGCAGCACCCAAGCCGGTCCGGGGATGCTGGAGAGGATGGCGGGCAGACACCGTGGCAGCCAGACGTCCACAGGGAGCAGGAGGAGTCATAGAAAAAGAAAGGTAGGTGGAGTGAAGCCGTCGGGCAGCGACAGTTGCAACAGTACCCCCCTTCAAAGGGCGGTCTAATCTGCGGGTACCAGGTTTTGGTTTCCAAGGATACGAGAGATGGAACTGATGGAGCATCTCTTTGTCAAGGATATTTGCCAGAGGCTCCCAAGCATTCTTTTTGGGCCGAAACCTTCAAATGAAAGAAGGTATTCCCAAGTCTTGCCTCATCTTCGGACATCAAGAATGGCTTCGACCTTGTATTCTAGGTCATCTTCTGCATTGATGGGAGATGGTTCCTGAAACTTGGAAGAGAACTCACTGAGAATGAGTGGTTTCAGAAGTGAAATATGAAATGCATTGTGGATGTTTAATCCAGGTGGTAGCTTCAGACTGTAAGTGATGATGCCAATACGTCGGAGGATTGGAAATGGTCCAACGTATCAGGGAGCAAATCGAGTGGAGGGTAATTTCAGTCTAAGGTGCTTAGTGGAAAGTCAGACTTTGTCTCCAGGTTCAAAGACAGGCGCTTTGGAATGGTGAGCGTCATAACATCTTTTGGCTCGATGACTCATTTTAAGTAGCATTTCTTTCGTCTGAGTCCATAATTGATGGATATCATTAGCAGTGGATTGAGCTGCTGGGGATGTCACTGAGAGCTTCAGTAGAAGTGGCAGTGGTGGTAAATGTCCAAATACCACTTCAAAAGGTGTTGATCCAGTGGATGTTGCTGGATGAGAATTAATGGCAAATTCAGCCCATGGTAACAGTTCGGCCCAGTTATTCTGACAGCAACTCACATAGGCCAGAATGAACTGTTTCAGGGTCCTATTCATCTGTTCTGTTTGGCCATTTTATTGAGGATGATAGACTGATGTATAGTCTAGAGAGATGTCGAAGGGTTTGCACAAGGCCTTCCAGAACTTTGCCGTGAATTGTGATCCTTTTTCCGATAATATGTGCTTCGTTAGGCCGTGAAGGCGAAAGATGTGGGTTATGAAGAGCTTCGCAAGCTCCAAGGCTGAAGGTAAGCCAGGCAGCACCACGAAATGAGCCATCTTGCTGAAATGGTCGACTGTGACCCAAATGGTATTCATACCTCCAGAGAGAGGAAGATCAACTACAAAGTCAGTAGAGATATGCGTCCAGGGCTGCTCCAGAGCTGGAAGCAGTTGCAGCAATCCCCACAGTTGGCCAGAAGTAGGTTTGTGCTTGGCACAGTTGCACAAGATGCTATGTAGGAGAATGTATCTTCCTTGATAGTTGGCCACCAATAATACTTCTGGAGCTTCAGCAGGGTACGGCGTTGACCAGGATGGCCAGCCAGCTTGGAATCGTGAGCCCAATAGAGCACTTTCTTCCTGAGATGTTTAATCACAATGGTTTTACCAGCGGGCACAGAATGGGTAGCACCCAAGATGACTTTCTTCGGGTTGATTATGTGCTGAGGTTCTTCTGGAACATCTTCCAAGAGAAAGGAGCATGACAGGGCATCAGCTCTGATATTCTTGTCTCCGGGGTGATATTTGAGCACAAAGTCAAAACGGTTAAAAAATAAGGACCATCTGGCTTGTCTATGGTTAAGACGTTGTGCATGGCAGAGATACTCTAGATTCTTATGATCCGTAAACACGGTAATTTGATGTTGAGCGCCTTCGAGCCAAGGCCGCCATTCCTCGAATGCCATCTTAATAGCCAGGAGCTCTTTATCTCTGATCCCATAGTTCTTCTCTGCTGGAAAGAAACTTTGCGAGAAGAAAGAGCAGGGACGTAATGCTTTGGAGTTTCCAGTTTGGCTCAATACAGCCCCTACACCGATGTCAGAGGCGTCAACCTCTATGATGAATGGCTTGTTGGGGTCTGGGTGATGCAGGCATGGTTTGGTGGAAAAGGCAATCTTTAAATTCTCGAATGTGGAAATGGCCTCCGCAGACCATTTAGAAGCATTGGCCCCCTTCTGGGTCATTGCAGTTAAGGGCACAGTTAAAGAAGAATAATTCTTTATAAAGCTTCTATCATAATTGGTGAACCCCCAAAATCATCTCAGGGCCTTCAGGCTGGTAGGTTCGGACCAATTTTTAATACTCTCAAGTTTTTGGGGATCCAGCGTGAAGTCATCACAGGGGGACGCCCCCTAGGTTCGCGCCATAGAGGGAATAAGAATGAGGGCCACGCGGCGCGCATGCCCTAAGGTACCTGAGGAGCATGGCGGGAAACAGTGCCCAAGCCAGTCTGGGGACGCCGGAGAGGATGGTGGGCAGTCTCTGCAGCAGCCAGACGTCCACAGGGAGCAGGAGAAGTCGCAGAAAAAGAAAGGTAGGCAGAATGAAGCTGTCAGGCAGCAATGGTTGCAACACATACACACACTGAAGCTCTTGAACATTCTATTGCTCACACAAATACATACTCAAACACACACAAGCTCTCATACATGCTATTACTTTCTCACACACATACACACACACACACACGCACAGACATACACACACACATACAAAAACCCTCTCACACTCACATCAGTACACACACTCTCCCCTGAATGTGCAGAACGCAGGTAGTAGCAGCCTCCACGCCTTGGCTGCATGGCCCAGCTAATGCAGCAGCTCCCTCTTTTTCCACCACATGGACTAGATGTGGCAGCCTCCTCATTTCAGTGTATGGGATAGGACTGACATGGCAGTCTTCTCTCTTTGGCTGCATGGCCCAGCTTGTCATGACAGTCTCCTCATAAATTAAGCTGCAGGTCTGGCCAATAAAGCAAATGCCTCTTTTTGGCTGTGCTGGAGTAGGGGCCTAGCAGAGCACATATGGCTTCAATACCCTCTCTCCATCCTTGATCCCAGAGCATAACAGAGCAGCAGAGCAAGAATTAATGGTGTAGTGCTGCTTGCAATGGCAACCTGCTAGCAGGGTAAATTGGGATTGAAAACCAAAAATTAGCATGACCACTGAACAAGGCTCAATCACACGCATAACCCCTGAAATTTACGTGCATGGTCCTTTTAAAATCGGGCTGATTGTTTTTAAAATAAAAAACTAGATGTGCAAGTCCCAGCCCTGCCCAGACTCCATGCCCTGAAATATCTCTCCCCTTTGTGCATGAAAGTATGTGCATACAGTGTGTATGTGCATAATGTTTTGCACATATCGACTGCACAATTTTCTAAAGAGCCATTTCTGCTGGTAAAGGAGTACTTTACATGCAGAAGTCCCTTTAAAAATTACCCTTTTACTGAAGTAATTTAGCATAGATAATCAGAAATATCTTTAGTACACTAATAAGATATCCTCTACAACTTGCTTGTCGACCTTTATTTCTATGTAGTTTTTAAGGTAAATCATGATTATTTGACTTCAGGGTGACTGTGTAGGTTCTGCTAACATGAATGGGCTTCTGTGATAACTATGATGAAGAAATTAATGGAATCACTGTTAAAACATTTTCCTGAGCAACACTGCAGAAGGATTGACGGGAAGGGTTTGTCTTTTTGCAGATGATATCAACATCTGCAGCAGGGTAGAGAGCCAGGAAAGTGTGGAAAATCTGATGAGCGATCTAGTGAAGCTCAAATTTTAAAAAAACAAAGAGAAAATTGGAAAAATATTAAAAATTAATATTCGTTTAAATCACCTGGCTAGTCAGGTGGTGGTATCCCCATGGTGACAGAGAAGGGTTATAGAGCTTGCATGGAGGTTCTCATGGCCCAAGAAAACTGTGGCAGTGCTGAGCTGAGGAGGTAGGAAGAAGTCAGTGACAAGCTGTAAGAAAGGACTTTCCTCCAAGGTCTGGCTCCTACAGTGTCAGGAGGCCTTGAGAACGCATCAGGAGAGCCTGGGAGAGACAGCCACGGAGTTTTTACCTCCACCCACGGCTGTAGAGAAAAAAACAGGATCAACGGTGAGTTATTTGCGACAAACCAGGACTGATGTGAGTCGGCTGGTTTGGGCAGCGACAGCGCTGGGGAGAGTGCTGCAGTGTTAGGATGCCACAGTTTAGTGTTGGAGCCCTGGGAAAGCCACCGGCACTTGCAGAAAGTAGGCCATGATTCTCCTGGCTCGAGCGGTGAGGTCACTTCCTGTCCAATGGGTGAATCGTGGGTAAGAATAAAAGGGAAATAAAAGGGAAAATAAATGTTTAAAAATGAAATAAGTCACTATTCTAAGTGGGGGAGCCCTTAAGAGGATCCCCACGAAGTTTGCAGATTCCAAACTGACATCAATGACCCCAATATTAAATCTTCTCTAAACACTAATTAAAACAGTGAAATTGATGTGGTGTACATGTAAGCCCTCCCCGCCCCCCACAAACCTCCAAGCTGGCACCAAAAGACCTTTTAAAGATGTAGATTTTATTTAAATTGAAAACTTTGGTAATGGAGGAATAAAGTGCTTAATCTGTCTCAAAACTGTTAAAATCAACACAGAGGACATCAGGGAAGTGGTTTTAAAACCCCCATATGCCCATCAGAGAGGTTTTTGACTATTAAAATGGGCTAAATTGATGATGCTTTTTCTCCACTGAATAAAGTGTTCCAAAGAAAAATTGGTCCTTACCTGCTAATTTTCATTCCTGTAGTACCATGGATCAGTCCAGACTCCTGGGTTTATTCACCCCTGCCAGCAGATGGAGACAGAGGAATTTTCACTGATGTTGCTTGATAAGCCCTAGTGCCACCTGCAGTTCCTCAGTATTGATATGTATCCAAGCAAAACAGATACGTGCAAAACTCGATAAAAACTGGTAAAATTGTGAAAAAATAAACCAGTAGTCCCTAACCAAAACAAAAAAAGGTGTATTCCAAAAAGATTACAGCTAAGCGGAGGAATCTCTACCTCCAAAAACCAGACAGATTCTGGACTGATCCGTCATGGTACAGGAACGAAAATTAGCAGGTAAGGACCAATTTTCCTTTCCCTGTATGTACCCAGATCAGCCAAGACTCCTGGGATGTACCAAAGCTCCCTACTTAGGGAGGGACCTGGAGAGTCCCTCTCGCAAGACACGTTCGCCAAATGACTGGGAGCCCAGGTCCCCTACTTCCAGCCAGTAATGCTTTGCAAACATATGAGGTGCTTCCAAGTTGCCGCTCTACAAATCTCTTGTGGAGAAACCAACTGCCCATGAAGCTGCCTGAGCCCGAGTCGAGTGAGCCTGCAAAACTTCAGGATCTTGACAACCCTTGATAATATAAGCTGACTCAATAACCTCCTTAAGCCTTGCAATGGTTGCCTTGGAGGCATGGGTGCCCTTCTTTAAGCCACCCCATAAAACAAAAAGATGATCAGACCTCCTGAAATCATTAGTGACCTTGACATTCCACAGCTAAGCCCTGCAGACATCCAATAGCTTAAGCTCTCGAGCATGCAACATAGAGGCATCCAATTCTGGGAAAACTGGAAGTTTCACAGACTGATTGACATGGAAGGCAGAGACCACTTTTGGAGCAAAAGTCAGAACCATCCGCAACGAGGCACCTGAATACGAGATTTGAAGGAATGGGTCACGGCAAGACAAAGATTGCAACTCAGAAACCCTCCTGGTGGAACAGATAGCCACTAAGAAGGCAACCTTGAGAGTCAAGTCCTTAAGGGTTGCCCTACGGATTGGTTCAAATGGACCATCACACAGCACTTGGAGAACCAAATTAAGGTTCCACGAGGGACAGAACTTAGACACTGGAGGGTGCAAATTCTTCACTCCCTGAAGGAACCTAAGCACATCGGGATGGGAAGACAAGGTGTATCCTTCAACTTTTCCTCGTAAGCAAGCCAGAGCCACCATCTGCACCCTAAGAGAGTTAAAGGCAAGCCCTTTACCTAAACCTTCTTGAAAGGAAAAACAAAATGTGAGACAAGGAGGCCCATATAGGCACTATTCCTTTAGACATGCACCAAGCCTCAAAAACCTTCCACACCTGAACGCATGACAGGGAAGTAGATGTCTGTCTAGCTTGCAAAAGAGTAGTGATCACTGCCTCTGGGTATCATTTCTGTCTCAAGAATCACCTCTCAATAGCCAAGCCGCTAGACAAAAGCAATCTGCCTGGTTGGAAAATATGGGACCCTGACAGAGAAGACAAGGAAGGTGACTGCAGCGTAGCGGTCCATCCACTGCTAAATTGACGAGATCTGTGAACCACGGTTGACACAGCCACTCTGGGGCTACCAGCACCACATCCCCCGGATGCTTTTCTATCCGACACAAGACTTTGCTCACTAGAGGCCAAGGAGGAAAAACATAAAGCAGAATCCCCTGAGGCCAGGGTATCACCAGAGCATCAACTGCCTCAGCCGCATACTCTCTTCTGTAGCTGAAAAAACGAGGTGCTTTCACACTGAGCCGGTTTACCATCAAATCTACGTGAGGACAACTCCACTGTTCTCAGATGAGCTACATCGCTGAATCCACCAATTCCCATTTGCCTAGAATCAAGCTCTTGCAACTGAGGAAATCTGTCTGGACATTCTGGATGCCCACAATATGAGATCCCGCTATCTGAACCAAGTACTGCTCCGCCCAGCGAAACAGCTCTTGAGCCTCCAGGGCCACCTTCTGACTCTTGGTGCTGCCCTGTCGATTGATGTAAGCCACTGTCATCACATTGTCTGACAGAACCCTGACCGAGCGACCTTGAACCAGAGGTAGGAAAGTGAGTATAAGAACATAAGAACATGCCATACTGGGTTAGACCAAGGGTCCATCAAGCCCAGCATCCTGGCCATAAGAACCTGGCAAGTACCCAAAAACTAAGTCTATTTCATGCTACTGTTGCTAGTAATAGCAGTGGCTATTTTCTAAGTCAACTTAATTAACTTCTCCTCCAAGAGTAGTGCCAACTGTACTGCCCTGGTCTCTGCCCAATTGATAGGCCATGAGGCTTCTTCTAAATACCAAGTGCCCTGGGTTGTCTGTCATTCACACCCCCCCCCCCCCCATCCAGAGAGAGACTGGCATCGGTAGTAAGAACCACCCAATTCGGAACCCCCAGATCGTCACCACGCTGTAGATTGGATGACTGAAGCCACCAAGAGAGGCTGTCCCTGGTTGAAGCATCCAGAAAAACAAGTTGATGAGAGGCTTCTGACAATGAATTACACCTCTCCAAAAGAGCCCTTTGAAGCTACGTTATATGCACAAAGGCCCATGGCACTAGCTCCAGCGTGGAATCCATAGACCCCAGAACCTGCAAAAAATCCCAGACTCGGGGTGTCCTCAATGCCAACAAGCGCCAAACTTGTGTCTGTAACTTGGACATTCTCTCCTCTGTGAGGAACACCTTGTCCTGCCTCGTATCGAAATGAGCTCCGAGCTAATTGAGGATGTGAGACGGGACCAGATGGCTCTTTGCCAGACTTACCATCCAGCTGAGAGACTAAGGGCGAGACTGTCTACCGTCCTGAAAATGCGCCCGAGCCTGAAAGGCTTGCTTATTCCAAGACTTGTCCTCCGGGAACTTGTGCATCTTTGTCTCACCCAGCTGCTTCATTAGCTGTTCTAAGTCTTCTCCAAACTAGAGATGCCCTTTAAAGGGTAAAAACCCTAACTGAGACTTAGAAGATATATCCGCCAACCAATTATGGAGCCACAGTAAACGCCTGGCTGCCACTGCAGAACCCATATTGTGAGACAAAGAATGGACCAAATCATAGAGAGCATCTGCTACATAAGCAAAGGATACATCCATGAGATCCATGTTAAGTGCCTCAGCACCCGGCTGTGCCTGTGCATCCTAAAATCTTTAAACCCAGCACAAACAGGCTCTCTGCATAAAACTGTAGCAAATGGTGGTCCTCAGTCCCAAAGCAGACACCTCAAAAATCTGTTTGAGATGAAAATTCAAATTTTGAACCTGAACATCCCTGAAGGTTGCCGCACCTGCAGCTGGTATAGTGGTTTTCTTAGTCACCACCGATACCACCACATCCACCTTTGGAAGCAAAAAAAGCTCGAAAGTTCAGGTAAGGGGTAAAGCTTTGACATCGCTCTTTCTACCATTAAACCAGAGTCTGGGATATTCCATTCCTGCTCCACCAATTGCTTCATGGACCTGTGATAGGGGAACACAGTCGGAGGATCCCTAAGGCCATTGAGCACCAGATCAGCCCCATCCATGTCCGGATCCTCCTGAGGGGCCTTCAATCCCAGCTTCTCGAGAACTAGAGGGATTAAAGAAGCCAACTCCTCCTTCTGAAATAAACAGAGGATTTTGGGGTCATCCCCTTCCGGAACTGGAGGGGCCCCCAGATCATCCCCCTGATCTATATCAGGTGGCCCATGACCATCACCAAGCACTCCCGAGATTGCTGCCGTATCCTGGGGGGGGTCCAGTGACTCCAGTGAATCATCTGAGTCATCCACTGTTCCCCCCCAGATGCAACAAGTGCTGAACCCCGGAGGGTCTGTCGTACCGTGACTGACTAGAGCCCACGGTGGTTCCAGAAGGCATGGAGCATGGGTCCCGGGATGCCAGGCCTAGCTGCTGGTATCCCAAACCCTCAAGCTGAGCCAGATAGGCCTGGTGAAGCAGGAGGATAAAATCCAGGGAAAAAGCACATGGATTCACAGGCAAGGAAGAGGCCCAATCCCCTACAGGCCCCAGAACCCTCGCATCCTGCCCAAGTGACCCCACTGTGCCCCCCTGCCCCTCAAAGGGTCCCGGGTGGACAGACGAAAGCCACAGAGGGAGATCCCCCTCCCCTTCAGGATATGGCAGCACATGTGAAGGGTCTAAAATGGCTGCTGCTCCCACCATGAGGGAGTGGGCAGGCCTGATGCAACTAGCGACAGCACTAGCAGACCTGACCATGGTCGCTGCGGGGCATTCAGGTTTTCTGCGCTTCACGACCATCAGGAGGAGGGAGGGCTCTTCCCCCTGCCGAAATACACCACAACAAATGATGGCTCGGCTGAGACGTGCTGAATCCGCACCATAAGCGCGACATGCTGAGCCGCGAACCATTCCCCCTGGAGGTGGGAGAAGAAAACCCTCCCTGCTGAAGGAAAACAAAATGAAATGCCAGAAAAAATGCATGGGAGGGGAAGGTAAAAGGCCTTACCGCTCAGCTGCTCCTTATAGCAATGACCTTCCTGTTTCAATAAACTTTTTTTTTTTTTAAATTAAACTTTACTAAAACAGAAAAAGTGAGGGCTCTCCTTTTCTAAGGCTGAAAGGAGCTGGCCAGTGCATTTCAGCCAAATAAACCTAGGAGAGGAAGAGGCCCTAAAAAATAAAAAAGGAGCAGAGGAGAAAAACATCCCAAAAGTGAAAGCCACCTAGGCAGCCTCATGGAAGGGAGGGATCTGGACCCTTTGCACCCCACGGATCACCAAGGATCAAGTGTACAAAAAGGTCACTGACCTCCAGCTCGTCACCTTCAGGATCCAAACCCCTGGAAGGAAGGCTCACCTAAAAAAAAAAAAAAAAAGGAAAAAGAATTGAAAACTGCAGATTTATGCACCAGCCACCATCTGCTGGAGACAGAGAAATACTGAGTAACTGCAGGTGGCACTAGGGCTTATCAAGCAACATCAGTAAAACTTTCTCTGTCTCCATCTGCTGGCAGTGTGAATAAACCCAGGAGTCTAGACTGATCCGGGTATGTACAGGGAATGGTAATTTAAAGGGGAAAACTGTGGGTAGAAGTGAAAAATGTCTTAAAACTAGAAATTTATATTAAAATTGCTTATGTTCCAGCAATTTGACTATTAAAATTCAGGGTTTCAGGATTCCCACCCCCCCAATCTCACAAGTTGGCAGCATTTCAAGCTCTTGGTAACTGTCAGTGAAACCATATCCATGACAACCTGAGTGCCTCCTGCTAAGCTGACAAGAGAGTTACGGTAGTATAAAACAGTCTGTGTAATGACACAAAACTGGAATTAGATCAAATCATCCCTGAAATCATTAAAAGTATGGACATAACCTTCTGTGGTACCAAAAATCATTATTGATCCTTTTAACTTATAATATGGGGTCGGGGTGATTTTGATTTATTAGAATCCCCTACACAGTTAACCCCGGGAACTACTTTTATCTATTACATCAATAAGAGGAAGGATCTATAGTTAGAATCACCCCAGCGACAGTTACAGAATTCGGAGAGAATAATGGTTAGCACAGCTCAGAGAAGGAGCTTATGACAGCTACTCTTTTTCAAAAGTTGTAAAAGTGCCAAGATAAGGTAACAGACACAGATTGAATGTGAGGTGTGTGTGTTTGTGTGTGTGCGTGTGTGTGTGTGAAAAATAAAGTTGTTAAACATATTTAATACAGATTGTTCAGATAAGAGAATAGTTATCAGATTAAAATAAATTAAGAACATAAGAACATTCCATACTGGGTCAGACCAAGGGTCCATCAAACCCAGCATCCTGTTTCTGGCTAAGAATGCAAAATATTTTCTTGGCCTTTGGTAGAAACAAGGGTGAAAGATAAATAAGTTTTGAAACAGTGAGATTATATCACTTTTGAAAAAGAATTAGGCAAGAGCCTATACGTTTCATTGGTGTACAAGCTAATAACCATTGTTTGGATTAGAATACCATGGCATTTTATCTCCCTGAAGTGAAATTACTCTGGGATATCACCCTCATCACATTTAAATTCCATGATCTAAAATATACAGTATGTGCTGTATAAGAAATAGGGAAAGTGAATGCCTTTTCTATAAATAAACCCTCATATCTTAAAGCTTGTTTGAGAATTATAACTTGATGAGCTAAAAATGACACTAATTTCAGAAAAGGTGATTTATTGTGATGATTTTTAAATATCACCTCAGTGATATTGCTGTTTAAAAACTCAGAGAGAGTGAGAGAGAGAGAAAGAATAGTGATTCCTAGAATAATACAGAAACAATATTGAAGAATCAAGGATATTTATTTATTTTATTTATTTATTTTTAATTTTTTATATACCGAGGTTCTTATAGAGACTACAAATCACTCCGGTTTACATATAACAATAAACTGCCCAACAAGATAAGGGGCTTTACATAGAACAGTGGCACATATGTAACAATATAACTGGATGACAATAAAACATAATGATAATAAATATTATAGATTAACATTGTAATTAATAAAATTGTGTAATATAATCTGTATAATTTAACTATTTAACTTGGATATAGTGACATATTAACCATGCCAGATGTAAATAAGATAAAATGAGTTTTTGAATTTTTGAACTTAGATATTGTAGTCCAGTTGCAGAGGAAAATATAAATAATAAAATAAGACGAATTTTTAGAACTCAAAGATTGTAGTCCATTACTTAGACATGATTGTGGGTCTGAAAAATAAAAAGCTGCAAAATATCTCTAGTGACAGGATATAAAAATCACCTTGCAACCTATAGCTATACTTATATTACCTGTATAGTTTATAATCCCAGGATTCTAATAATAACCATTTACTAAGACAACCTGAACAACTTGAGAGAGAGATTGTTGTTTTTCTGTGTCTGAGATAATCCTGACCTTGCACTTTACAACCTCCCTGTTTGTACTTAAAAAGATAGGGTAACTTAATTATAGTATCATTTATTTTTGAAAGCCTTAGCTAGTAATAAATTACAGCAAGCCAGTGAGACAACATACATATACGCTATAGTTTCTCTTATCAGAAGATTTGTATTGCGTTATATCTAGAAATCCTGTTTTTTTTATTTATTTAAAGCACAGCATAGGAGAAGACCGGTGAAAATCAATAAGAAAAGGTCCTGAGAAAGGGAGATGATCTGCAACTGCATCTCCCCCTTCTTCCTTCATACAGCACTGCCATCGCTGTTTACCAGTCCTCCCTGCCGCGTCCCAGCAGGGAAAACCTACAGCTCGCACAGCAACCCCCCACTGTGCGCACTTATTACGTGTCATCTATACCTGCCTTGACATGATTCCCACATGACACAGTCAACAATGACCAAACATTAAACTCGGGTTACCCCACACTGCGACATAAACAATACAACAAAAAACACAAACAACACAACAAACAGTACAACAAAAAACACAAACAATACAATACAACAAAATACACAAACAATACAATACAACAAAATACACAAACACATCAACATCAAAATACAAGGGAGGGAGGGTGGGAAAAAAACTGCAAAGTGTGCTGACCATCGAGTAGCAGCTGCCTTGACAAGCACATGCAAATAAAAAAGATGCCAAACCCACGATCACCCCACCCCCCATCTCTCTACTCCCAACCATCTCCATTGCGAAGTCCCACCAATCCCTGTAACATGCATTTCAAAATCTTCCCAAGCTGCTGCAAAAATCCCATAATATTAAAAGCATCAAGAAAAAAAGGGGGGGAGGGATGCCCGCCCGCCACCCTATTAATGGCAGCAGGGTGGACGTGGTTTTTGGGCACGGCACAGGTTAACATGAGCACCGTACAAGCGCCGCCGGGACCAAAAAAAAAAAAAATTGTATGCCGCTATACAGTCAAAATGAAGGTAAAGGCTAGGAAATGTCTGGCGAAAATTTTATTTATATATATATATATATATATATATATATATATATATATATATATATATAATTATTAATTAATTTTTTTTTTTAAACAGAAATGCCTTGAAACTACGAACGGGATTGCCGGGGGAGGGGAAACTGGTGCTGGGCAGTAGCTAGAATTGCCCACACCCCAGTAGCTGTGCCACGACCAGGGAAGGAAAAACACTCCCAAGCTCACAAGGAGCTTCGTGGGGTTTGAAACGTTAGAGCCAGCTGCTCTAGCAACTGGGCTACATGGGAAGCCAGAAGATAATAAGGACAACGAGGGTCATGACCGCGTGGCGGGGAGGGAAACGCATCGCACGGCAATGAAGAAATGGTAAATGCATGAAATGTAAAGAAAATCATCTCCACCACCCCACGGTTGTCACACCAGAACAAAACCTTCCTACCCCACAAGCGGTGGCCCCAAATACACCCCAAAATAATGTGCCCCGCTGCATCCAAATACAATTCCCGGTCCCTATTAGATACAAGATCCTCCTGCATAATACAAATTACATTAAAGAATTCTAAGAAGGTTACCAAAACCTTCAATTCCTCTTTAACCATTCTAGAGACATGAATAAAATGATGCTGCCTTTGAACACCCGACGTAAAAGCTGATAACTGCCGCATAAAAACCCTTCCCATAGGAATCACCTTACACACGAAGTTCAAAGACCTAATCAAAGGCTGCATAAGTTTCAAAGTCACCTTCTTGACAGAACCTACCAACCTCACCAGCTCACAATCTCTGCATCTTTTCCACTGGCAACCTAGAAACCATGGCTTCCAAGTCCAAATCTATCCTCAAAAATGTAAGCCTCTCCTTGGGTCCTCAGTCTTCTCCTTAGCAATAGGAATCCCAAATCCCAGCTACTTCCAAGAATCCTCATAAAAACTCTGCACAAATATTTGAGTGAGCCAAACCCACAAACAAAAAATCATCCAAATAATGCAACATGGACATCATACCCATCATTGCACCGTTACCCAATGCACAAACGTACTAAATGTTTCAAACAAAACTCAGGACACCACACTTCCCATAGGCAAATAACGATCCACAAAATACCATCCTTGGAAGGTAAAGCCCAGCAAAGGAAGATTACTTGGATGAATAGGAAGCAGACTAAAAACAGACTCCATGTCCACCTTTGCCATCAGGGCCCCTCTACCTGCACTCCTGACCAAAGCCATCGCTTGATCAAACAACACATAATGCAGTGAACATCGCTCATTAGGAATGAAATCATTCACAGAATTCCCTGATGGAAAAGATAAGTTCATAACAAGCCTAAATTTGCCGTCTTCGGTACCACCGCCAAAGGAGACAAATGCATAGTCTCAAATGGAGGTGCTACAAACGGCCCCACTATGCGCCCAACCCCAATTCTCCCTCCAACTTACAAATACCACTTTCGCCAATGCAGACCTAGCATTCCTAACAAAACCCTCTTTCCATGCCCTTCATAGGGAATATGAAATCCCCACCTAAACCCCTCCCTCAACATATCCACCTTAGGGTATCACTCCAACCACCCCAGCATCACATCTAAACTAACAGACTTTGGGGTCACAGAATTCAATACATTATGGATTGGCTCCCCCACCAGCATCCCAACCTGACTGCTTAGCACACTTACAGCGGAGTGTGTCCCCCACCTCATAGACTGAGCACAGATGCCTAAACTTACAGTCAGGAAAAAGACACGGCGTTTTCTTAAAACACCAAACATACATCAGAACTACCTGACTGCAACTTTGCACTACCACCTCTCTTTCTTCCAGCCCCGACTCACAAAATGAACCTGATTGCGCCACAACCTTTGCCACCTTTCTTCCCCCTCCATGCCCCTTATTGGTCATTTGTGTTAACCATAAACTAATATCCTGCGAACCCCACGTCATAAAGTGATTCCCATCCACTTTATCACAAAACCGTTAATCATAATTTAACCAAGTCCACCCCTCATAATCCTTAAACACCCCCAAAATGCTGTCCGCATATGTTAATAGAGCCCTATATTGAGATGAATCAAAGTGCCCCATCCCACTAGCCAAACACAAAAAACATCAAACGCAGTTAACTATGTTCCTTGGAACTTTCCTAGATCCCTCACTTTCTTTATCCTTCTTCCTGTTATGCCCATCGGTCGCAGATGGCTGCGATCACTCTTGTTCACCTTTTTCTTTGCTTCTCTGACTCCGTGGGGTAGACTGGCAGCCTCCGCCAGTTGCTGACGGCTTGTCTACCACTCCCAGTCCACCTGGGATGGCACAGATGCCGCCGACCGCCATGTTGTCATTGGAAGTTCCTAGGCGCACACGCCTAGGAACTTCTTAAAGCCGCTGTGGCAGGAACCTCGGGGGCATCCCCTCCAGATGATGTCATCCCTCCAGGACATTTAAGCCAGCTGACCCTGCCTACTGATGACGTGGCAAAGAGAACCCTTCTTGCTAAATCCACCTCGCTCTCAAGGGGACCTGCGTTCCAGTTCCTGCATCCAGCATAGACGTCGAGGGTACTCGCTCCTCGGGGGCCCATTCCTCGTCTTGGCTATCCGCTCCTCGGAGGGCCTATCGCTTGGGTCTTCTGCCTGCCCCATTCCCCGGGGCTTCCCTGGAACCTTCGCTACTCTTTCTGTGAGTACCCTGCTCTGTGGCCTACTTCCTGTGCTACCAAGGATTCCTCTGGTGTACCCCGCTTCGTGGACCACTACCAATGCTACTGAGGATCCCACTGGTGCTCCCTGCTCTACGGACCACTATCATCTCTACTGAGGACCTTCACTGTAAGTACCCCGCTCTGCGGGCCATTACCATCTCTATTAAGGAACTCATCAGTATGCCCTGCTCTGCGGACCGCTGTCATCACTACTGAGGACCCTCTCCAGTGTACCCCGCTTCATGGACCATTACCATCTCCTCTAAGGAACTCATCGGTGTACCCCGCTCTGCGGACCACTACCGACTCAGCTGAGGACCTTCTTCGGTGTACCCCACCCCGTGGGCCACTACCATCTCTTCTGAAGACATCACCAGTGTATCTCGCTCTGTGGATCATCATCTACTCTACGGAGGTATCCACCCTCTCCCAAAACAGCCCTCCGACTTGACCTTGCCTTGCTTTCTGAAGACGAATAAGATGAAGAACTGGACGATGAAGAAGAAGACAAACTATCCCCTTTAGACCTCTTCCTCTTTCCTTTCAGCCACTGATCCCTCCCAACATTCTCTTTCACCTGCTCACCTTCTAAAGGTCTGGCCACCTTCTGTCCCAATCCTCCTACCGCTGACACCTGAGAATGCCCTTCCAGGGCCACCACCTCCTGCTGACACTCTTCTCCTCCAGATCCCAAATGCTGCCTCCATGCCTCCTGTTGTAACATCCCTGGACCATTGCCACCATCCACTGCACCTGCAATAATAAAATCAGGGCATGCACCAAAATGAGCAACCACACTCTGCCCCTACCTCTCCCTCCCATCTACTACCCCCCCCCCCCCCCCCCCCCACGGTCTGCCACTATGTTACCTCTCCCCTGCTGAATCCTCAGCACTGCCTGTGCATCCCAGAACCCCACACCCCATCCTCCCCAAGCAGTAAACACTATGACCGATAACCATCTCCCAATACCTCTACACCCAAACTACCCTAGCCTTCCCTCTTCTCTCTACCCCTTTCCAACCATCCAACTGGCTATGCCCCCAGCCTATAACCCCTGTAAGACTTGGCTTTTCTGTCGAGCCTTTCCCTGTTCCTAAGCCAATAGCTTGACTTAGAATTGTTCCCAACTCTACTGTGATTAAACAAACACTAAGTACTCATACGTTATAATGTGATGGGCTCCTTGCCTCCCTCCCACACCTTCTTCTGTAAAAAGTTATTTATCTCTGTTCTCCCCCCTATATTTCCTATCCCCAGTTTTGCGCCCCTGTTACAATGTAACTTTTTGCTTCTTCAATCTGTGTCTCTTGTTATTTGGTTACGGTTAACCGCTTTGTTCGATGTAAACCGAGTTGATTTGATTTGTATCAAGAAAGTCAGTATATAAAAGCCTTAAATAAATAAATAAAGTATATCCCTGCCATCCCATCCCAGATCCCCCTTACCCCCCTCCCCCTTGCCCCCAAGCTAAATCCTAATCAGACAACCCTTGATACCTTCCATTCCTGGAATCAGCTAACCCCCAAACCCCTGACAAAGCTGCCGCTTGCCCATCTCCTCCACCATCCCACCCCCCAGCCACCACTGAACCACCCACTGGATGTCCAGAAGAGCCAACTTGCCCACCTAGCCCACCTCCCAGAGCCATTCCAGGAATTCAAGTTGAATTAGCGTGTAAATACTTAGGTGCCCAGGCACGCACAGGGGTCCCATACTGCGAAACTTTACTTCTGCTATAGATGACATGTAAGTTGTAAAACAAAAAAATTCTAGGTAGATCAGCAAGATTTTAAAGGTTGGGATAACAGGGAAGAAGGGAGGCTATTAAACTAGGGGTGTTTGGAAGTCCTTCCCTGGGTGAACTGGGCTCGACCTGGGAAAACTGGTAATGGTGTTGGCGTGCATGTCTATTAAAATCCCCCCACTTATTCGGTACAAGCAACATTTGCGCTCATAGGAGCTCCTCCACTTAAAATTGCGTGCACTTGTGCGTGCAATCAGTCTGCTTTATAACATGCGCACATATTAGTGCGTATGTTATAAAATGGCTGCATCTCTGGGTGAGGGCTGATGAATGCCCGCACATGTGCACAAGCATGCCAGTTTATAAAAGTCACCATCTCTGTGAATCAAGTTCTAACTTTGTTAATTCTTGCATGAAAGTAACATTTTTTTAAAGTTTGAAAGTGTCTTAAATACTCAGGGATGGTAATTTTGATACCGGTGTATGGGTGCACATGTGCATTCATTTGTCTTCCCACGAATATATGTGTGCATGCTATAAAATAGCCTGGCTGCACGCACATGTGTGCTCAATTTTAAGTGGGTGTGCCCCTATGCACACAAATCCTACCATGTAAGTGGGGGGGGGGGGGGATTTTAATAGGAACACAAGCCAATGAAATTTTCAATTTTCCCAGTTCGTTCCCAGTTCACCTAGGTACAGAATAGGTCTTCCAAACCCTCCTAGTTTAATTGCTTTCCTTCCCCTGCCGCTTAAAACCCCACTGATCTGCCTAGATTTTTTTTTGTTTTCTTACTTACACTTCATCCACAGCAGAAATGAAGTTGCAAGGCAGGGGACACCAGTACGCACCAAATCACATAAGTGCTTTATGCACAAATTTGTGTTTAAAATCCCAGAACGCCCATGCCCTGCCCAGACCACTCCCATACCCTTCCTCTTCTTGAGAAGTCCTGATATATATGTGCAGCAACATTTATGCACGTATCCAGGCGGCTTTTAAAATCTGCTCGGTGTGCACGAACCTGACATATTCGCACATACCCTAATTTCGGTGCATATTGGGCTTTTAAAGTTCACCTTTACGTGATTCCATATGATTCCATTCAAAAAAATTTTTTTTTTTAAATTTGGGGTTCTGCCTTCCCTCTCCACTTCTGGGAGTCGTACTGGATGGGTTCCAGACTCGCGTCTTAGGAGACCCAGTTGGAAGGAGAATTCCCTTTTCTACTTTCCCCATCAGAGTATTTACATCTGGTGATAATCTCTGATACTACGTGAAACCCCAAAGTCATTTTAACACCTCAGCTACTGCAGCAGGAGGGTCACCTCTCACCAGAGGAAAGGGGATTAGATTAAGGTGATCTTGTATTCCTCTTTAGCGTTTTTCTGAAACATTCTTTCAATAGCTTTAATGACTGACATCAGAGCATATGAAGGATTTAATGGACTTCTATTTGAACTACTGCATGAAGTTCATCTATGATTGATTCAACTCAGTAAAAAGGGACATCTCATCTAACATATTTAAATTGGGATAGGAGTTGACAAAACTATGATTTTTTATATTTATTTTTGTATAATTTTATTCATGTAAATACAGTATAGAGATGGTACAAGTTTGTTAGTTTGTATGTATGGATATATGTGACCTAAATTGTGATATTTGCATATGTGTCCATTTAGGTAAGGACATGGTTTAACCATTCAGTATAAATGATTGGGAATGTTAGGATGTGAAAGCTAAAGAGACAATAAAGTATTTATTTTTTTTTATAATAAAGCTTACCAGGGTTCAACCTGTAAATAAGCAGTTTTATATATGTCTATCTAGATACAGATATAGATAGATATAGATGTAATTTATTTTTGATCAGCAGTTTTTATTTTCTTTCCAAGTTATTATGCATAGGATTAGTTTAAACTACCTCATTCTGTTCACATCTTAGCTGAATCTTAAAAAATTTGCATTTTTTAAAACCTTTCCTGTTTATTTGACTTAATGCACTTTTTGGATAATGCCTAAGCCTTGATATTTATTAAAAATCATATTAATATTTATTTTTAAAATCCTGTGTATTATCAAACTAATCTTTTTTCCTTAGGTAAACAGGAATATGAAAATCCAGCGTAATCCACTTTTATTTTGTCTGTGATTGTCTCTGTTTTAGTTTATATTAGTAATATATTGCAAAGAAAATAGTATATTCAATTTATACCATTTATTCTCTGTGCTGTCCCTGTTGATGGCATTAATTAAAGTTTCTGCACGCGGTCAGTTTGATCCTTTCCTGCAGGAGTAATATTGACCACTTTGAATAGTTGCTTTTAAGCTTTTCTATTAAGTACTGGTGACACAGGGGCAGAGAATATCGCTGGGGAGCAGTAGTAATTTTCTAAAACAAAAAAATGTACAGGTTAGGGATATACATATGTCTGAACTGAATGGGTAAAGCACAATAAATGAGTCTGATTTTATTTTCATTTGTTGATCCCCTAAATTAATGGAGAAGTCCCACAAATGAAACAAAAATTATTGTCTTATTCATTTATGTTTTCCATTCAAGTCTATAGCTATGCTGTGTGAACAAATAAATAGGTACTACTACTACTACTACTACTACTACTACTACTACTACTACTACTACTATTACTACTTAACATTTCTATAGCGCTACATGACATACGCAGTGCTGTACAAACATCAATAGAGCTTACAATCTAATAAGACAAACATACAGGACAAGAGACTTGGTTAAAAGAAAAGAAAGTTAGTCAAGACTAAAAACAGACAATCAGGCATAAGATTTAAAAGTGGTTTCAAAAAGGTGGGATTTAAAAATGGCAAGAGATGGAGCATGATGCACCAGCTCAGGAACACTATTCCAAGCACACGGCACAGCCAGGTGAAAAGCACAGAGTCTGGGATTAGCAGTAGAGGAGAAGGGCACAGATAGGAGTGACTTATCCAATGAGTGGAGAGTACGAGGAGGGGTGTAGAGAGAGGTAAGAGAGGAGAGGTAGTGAGGTGTTGCAGAGTGAAGGCATTTTTTTTTTTTTAATTTATGCTTTTTCAAATAATTGACAATGAGTCACAATATTTCAATGTTACATAACATATCTAATCCTCTATTCATACATAGATACTATCCCAATACTATAACTTTTACAAAAAAGAAAAAGAAAAATACATCCTAACCTGGACTCTTACAATTATAAGTATAATATAACTCAGGAATATAAGGAGATCCAAGATGTTAATGGGAGCATCAATAATGTAATTACAAAAAAAATGTTTCAAGAATTTTAGGAGAGAATATTATTTTAACTTGCCCAAACCACTAAGTTATCGCTGTCTCAGCTTGATAATTATCCAAAAAAGAACGTAAATGTATTGGGTCATAATATATATACTTATTATTATTTATGAACATTAAACATTTGCAGGGATATCTAATAGTGATTTTTGCGCCCAGCTGCCTTGCTTCTTGGCACATCTCCAACATCTGTTTTCTGCGCAGTTGAGTACTTTTTGAAAGATCAGGATATATTCTTATCTTTTCCCCGTAGAAAAGCTTTTCTCTATTACGTAGGAAGCATTTCAGCACTGAGTCTCGGTCTGATGGAAAAACAAAAGTACACAGTACTGTTCCCCGATACTCTATTTGTTCTGATGTGGATGTTTCCAAAAAAGCAGTCAAATCTGCCCCTAACTCTAAGGGGGCATTTTGTTCTGCTTGAATACTTTCTGTTACTTTTGATACAAAATATATCTTGGAAACAGGTGGTACTGCTTCATTTGGAATTTGTAAGACTTCCAAAATATATTTCTTAAATTGGTCACGTAGTGATATTAATTTTACCGAAGGGAAATTCAATATCCTCAAGTTTAAGTATTTTTGAGAGTTTTCCAGAGATTCCAACTTGTTAGATATATTTCCTTCATTTTGTATCATTTTCACTTGGGTTTCTTTAATTTTAATCACATCTATTTCAATCTCTTTAATTTTCTTTTCATGAACTTCCATCAGAGGCTTAAATTCCTTATCTTTTTGTTGAATATTAGTCACTGCCACAGTCAAAGTGGAGATAGCCTTCTCCAAGGCTACTAATGCGTTCCAAACCACGTCCAAAGTTATTTCTTGAGGTTTGGTTAATTTAAAGCTGAGATCTGGGCTTACCTCTTTAACCCGGCAGACCTCCGAGATTTTCTGTATTTCATCTGCCAGTTCCTCTCCCCCTTTGATAACGCTCCGAGGCGTGTTTTCATCCACCGAAGACTGCTCGGTGGGTCTTTGCTGTTCTCCCCGCTCCTCACGAGCGTCGACACACGCCATCTCTCCGACAGGTCTTAGCCCGGAAACAGCCGCTGCCGCCTGCGCTCCTGCTAACCCCTCCGGTCGCCGAGCCCAGGCCTGCTCCAGGTTCCCGTCGTGACCAGGGGGAGGGGGAGTGGTGGGCGCCCCAGGACTCAAAGATGTTGATGGGTCTAATGGCGCCTGGGCGTGCTCCTCGCCCGGCGCCGCAGACCTCCTCTCTGGGGTAGACGTTTTAGGCGTGTTGAGAAAACCCTCGATTTTCAGCTGAAGGGGGTCTGGCGAAACGGCGGCTGCGGACTCCTGCCTCACCCGCCCCTTTCGCTTGGTGTGAGGCATTCTGTTTCTTAAGGTAGGAAAAAAAACAATCCGATCGAGGAGCTCCTTTCAACGCGTCCTCTCCTCAAGGCGCCATCTTGGATCCCCCTGTACGAGTACGAGGAGAGGTGTAGAGAGAGGTAAGAGAGGAGAGGTAGTGAGGTGTTGCAGAGTGAAGGCATTTTTAGGTGAGAAAGAGCAGCTTGAACTGTATGTTGTAGTGGATAGGGAGCCAATGCAATGACTTCAGAAGAAGGGTAATGTGAGCACAGCGACTTTGGTGAAAGATAAGTCGCGCAGCAGAATTTAGGACAAATTGAGGTAGAGAATGATGGCTTGGCGGGAGACCTGTGAGGAGCAGGTTGTAATAGTCTAAGCGGGAGGAGATGGGAGAGTGGATAAGGGTTCTTGTTCTGTCCCCAGCAGTGGGTACATGTTGGCATCTGTATATACATTGCAGTTTAACTGTGTCTAGTGCAGTCCTTACTTTGTAACCTATTATAAAAGCCTGTGAGCCTTGCCTTTAAGGGAAAGAAGTTCCCTCCCCCTATGCCTTCTCTCTCTGGGAAGAGCTTGTATGCCCTCTCAATCTAACTTGAGTCTTCTTAAGTGCCTTATTGGCTCAAGGGACTGCCCTTCATGCTCCCCCCTGTGTCACATGGATCCTAGGCTTGCTACCATTGGATCTCGCCCTCTAGCCCCAGCTTGTGGGGACATTTCCTGTAATCACTCTCCAAGACTGTTAGTCAGTCTTAGCCATGCTGCCTCAAAGCTAGAGGTGCCTGCAACCTCTGTAATACAATTAGCTTTTTTACATTTCTTCTTACCGCTTTAATTCTAAAGATTAATCAGCTTCAGAACCCTTTGTCTTCTCACTCTGAATCCCAAGAAACTCCATCTCCCTTCTCCTGCCTATCTCCAGCTACAAAGATCTCTGCCTGGGGCATATACTTTGGAATGCGACAATTGTAAGTAATGGAAAATTATCTGTACAATAAAGAATTTCAAACTTAAAAGATCTTTGCCTGAAGACTGATTGGGAAAAAGAAGAAGAGGGAAATCCGGGTATTTCTTACTGAGCCAGCACAGTTCTGGTAGTGTGTTCAGAAAGGAAAGGATGGATTTTGGCAATGTTATAAAGAAAGAAAGGACATGTTTTAGCAGTTGTTTGGATATGCATAGAGGAGAGAGAGGACTCCAAGGTTACAGGCTGATGGTGCCGGAATGACAACCATGTTATCCACAGAAATAGAGAAAGGAGGAAGAGGGGAGGTGGACTTGGGCGGAAAAATAAGAAGCTCCATCTTGGCCATGTTGAGTTTAAGGTGGCGGCGGGCCATCCAGGCAGCAATGCCAGACAGGCAGGCCAAGATCCGGGATTGGATTCCTGGTGAAATTTCTTGTGTACATAAATAGATCTGAGAGTCATCAGCATAAAAATGGTATTGAAAGCCATGAGAGGAAATCAGAGCACCAATGGAATTAGTATATAGTGAGAAGAGAAGAGGGCCTGGGATGGAGCCCTGAGGCACACCAATTGATAGTGGAATGCCAATAGAGGAGGAACCACCAGAGGAAATGCTAAAAGTGCAATGGGAGAGGTAAGAAGAGAATCTAGACAGGACAGAGTTCCGAAATCCAAGTGAGGACAGGGTATCAAGGAGTAGGTGGCAATTAACACTGTCAAAAGCAGCAGCCAGGTCAAGGAGGATAAGGATAGAATAAAGACCTTTGGATTTAGCCATAAACAGGTCATTGGAAACGTTGGCAATGGTTGATCAGTTGAATGTAGAGGGTGCAAATAACTTTAGCAATCAACTCTTGCCTGAGTGACCTCTCAGCCTTGTCAGAGCAGAGTCAGAAAAGTTGGCAAGGAAACCAGACAGAGGAGAAATCACAGTGCAGCATCTTTGTTCTAGACTCTAGCTGCTATCTGAATCAAGTGATGCTGACTGTCTCCGACCGGAAATATTAAGCCTGCGTAAGAAGCTCTGTATTTCCTCCCTAGGACCTCTTTCTCTTAGAGTTTATTAAAATCTAGAAACATTTGGTTTTGGCACTGGTAAAGGGCTGTTTCTCATCTTCTCACACACTTTGCCAGAAAGATAACGGCAGTGGCCCTGCTGCCTTTTTCACAGGGGGGGGGGGGGGGGGGGGAGAATTCAAGGTAGGAGCGTGGAGATTGTAGCAGTGCTAGTGATATGTTTGTCTTTGTTGTCTTAATGTCTGAGATGGGGCATCAGTGGGGTGGAAGCACACTCACAACTGAAGAGAAGAAGAGTCTTACAAGGCTGCCAATCTTTTTGGTTCCGTTTAACAACCTTTTTTTTTCTGTGTGGATTGGAAAAGGAGTCAGTCGGCACTGAGTTCACACAGCACACACATACACTATATGAAGGCTATTTTTAAAGGAGTTTTATGTGTAAATGTAACATGCTATTGAAGCAATTTTAAAAAAGCCATTTATGCACAGGGATGGCAACTTTCAAACATACGCAATCATGCCCAAGAGCACTCGCACATGGGTACACACATGCAAAGGTGATCATTTTGTATTGTGCGCAATCTTGCAAAATGTATGTGCTTCTGCCCTGGCTGTTGCGCGTGCCTCTGTGTGCGCACAGCTAGGTGCACATTAGGGATGTGAATCGTTTTTTGACGATTTAAAATATCGTCCGATATATTTTAAATCGTCAAAAATCGTTAGAGCCATGATACAATATCAATTCCCCCGATTTATCGTCAAAAAATCGTAAATTGGGGGAAGGGGAAGGGGAAGGGGGAGGGCGGGAAAACCGGCACACTAAAACACCCTAAAACCCACCCCGACCCTTTAAAATAAATCCCCCACCCTCCCTAACCCCCCCAAAATGCCTTAAATTACCTGGGGGTCCGGCGGGGGTCCGGAACGACCTCCTGCAATCGAATCGTGTTGTCTTCGGCCGGCGCCATTTTGCGCCGCCATTTTGCAAAATGGTGGCGCAAAATGGCACCGCAAAATGGCGGCGCAAAATGGCGCCGGCCGAAGACAACACGATTCGACTGCAGGAGGTCGTTCTGGACCCCCGCTGGACCCCCAGGTAATTTAAGGCATTTTGGGGGGGGTTCGGGAGGGTGGGGGATTTATTTTAAAGGGTCGGGGTGGGTTTTTGGGGTGTTTTAGTGTGCCAGTTCACGATTTTAACGATTTTCATGATATTTTAAAAACCCAAACGGCGACAATACGATTCCCTCCCCCTCCCAGCCGAAATCGATCGTTAAGATGATCGATGACACGATTCACATCTCTAGTGCACATGCATCATAAGTGCACACGAACGCTCACGCATGCTTCCGCGAGGTCGGCACTTTCTGTTCTTCCAGGGTGTGCTGAGAGAATGCCTCCACCAGCACGCCAGACAAATTTTATCACCAGGGATGTTGCCCGTTTGGTGTCCCTGGTAGAAGTAAATTAAATAAGACTCTTTCCCTGCCCTGGTGTGAGGCACAATCTGCGTCACGGCATGCTGGCCTGGAAAGACTTGCAGCAGGCGTTCAACAGGGGAGCCTCTCACTGACACGGGATAAGTGGTACATGGGGGGGGGGGGGCATTAGGGGCTGAGGGTGGGTATGTAGAATGTGGGGAACACTAGGGATGGAGTGGGGGTTGGTAAGTAGTAAATGGGAGGTACTAGAGACTGGGGGTGCATATGTAGAGCATGGGGGGAGCACTAGTTACCAGAATTGGCCAAAATATAGCACCAGAATAAACATGTTTGCCTGAATATAAACAAGGGCAGTTCTATAATGAGGCAGAGTGAGGTGGCCGCTTCAGGCAACAAAATTTGGAAGCGGCAAAAACTGCCCCCCAAACTCCTCTAGCGGCTGCCTCACCCTGCCGCCAAAACAACAAAGGACCTGTGGGCTGCCAGCAATGTTCCCTTTAAACTGCGTGTGTGCGCGGCCCTATATAACTTTTCCGGAGGCCGTGCACAACTTTTCTACCCCCGTGGAATAAGACCAGCAGGGCCATGGTAGAGCTCCCACCATGGCCCGAAGTACAGACAAGACCCCCAAAGCTCCGGATGCTGCACAGTATTAAAAATTTGCGAGAGTAGCGCTTTCTGTATGCTGATCTCATGATGCACGAGATCAGCATGAAGAAAGTGCTAGTCCCACAAATTTTTAATATCACGGTGCTCGCATAGAGAAGGTAGCAGAATAGGCTTCAGTGTCAGTTGCAGCAATTGGCTCTTCCCCAACAGCCATGCAGCATAGTGAGAGAGGGTCCCGATAAAAGAAAGAGGGGGGCCTTCCTTAAGTATGTATATGTCTATGAATGGGAGCTTGCCTGGGTCTGGGTGTGTGTGAATGAATTGGTGTCTGCCTGGGGGGTCTGTATGCTTGTGAGAATGTGTGCCTGCCTGGGGGTCTGTTAATCTGTCTGTGTGTATGTGCCTGCCTGGAGATCTGTGTGTGTGTGTACCTGCCTGGGGATATGTGTGTGCGTGTGTGTGTGTGTGTGTGTGTGTGTGTGTGTGTGAGATAAATGACTGCCTTCCTGAAGGATTCTGTGTGTCTGTGTGTCTGTGTGTTTGAGATGATTGGGTGCCTGCCTGGGGGACTGTGTGTGTGTATGAGATGAAAGGGTGCCAGCTTAGGGGTCCATATAAAAATGGGTTATTGCCTGGAGGACTCTCAATCTATCTGTGTGTATGTGTGAGAATGAATGGGTGCCTGCCTGGGGGTCCATGAGTGGGTGTGAAGATAAATAGAAGCCTGCCTGGGGATGGGGGGGAGCAGTGTGAGAATGAATGGAAGCCTGCCTGGGGGTCTATGGGAGCTTGTCTGGATATATGTGTGAGAATGAATGGGAGCTTGCCTGTGTGTGTGTGTGTGCATGTGAGGGAGCCAGTGAAAGTGAGTGCATGTGTGTGTGTGTATGTGAGTGTGTGTGTGTGAGAAAGACAGCATGTGTGTTGTGTGGGACAGAGACAGCATATGTGTTTGTGTGAGAGAGTATGTGAGTGAGAGTCTGTATGTGTGAGACAACATGTGAGAGTGGGAGTGAGAGCCTGTGTGTGAGAGTGAGACAGCATGTCAGAAAACCAATGTGTATCTATGAGAGAGAGATAGCATGTAAAACTGAGAGCTTGTGTAAGCCAGAACATGTGAGAGTGGGAGTCTGTATGTGTCTGAGAGAGTATTTGAGTGAGAGACATCATGTGAGAATGAGCGCTTGAGTTTGTGTTTGAGGGGGAAGAGAAAAAAGGCAGGTAGAGATAGAAGAAACAGAGAAAAATTAAAGAAATCTTGGAAAAGGAATTGGAAAAAGACTGAGAAAGGGAACGTGGGGGGGAAAAAAGCCTGGAACCAAAGATTAGAGAAATAAAATCAGACAACAATTTTGAATTTTTAGTGATTGGCATATGTTATCTTCGGGAATGTGCATTACATATTTGAATTGTGTTCTTTCTTCGTATTCCACTGTTCAGAATCTGGTTTCTTGGGCTTTCCATTTTATTTTTGTCTGTTTCTGTTTCTAATGTGTAGTCCCTTATTCTGTACTGGGTAAGGATCTGTCTGTGTTCTGCATGTGTGACTGAGGTGCAGTATGTCTACTGGCATGTAGTTTTTCTGTGGGGCTTTGGAGAAGTAGGTGGTGTATTAGTGTTCTTGGGTAGGGTATAATATTTGCATTGTTGCTGTGTCATAGATAAGGCTGTTGCTATTTGAATCCTGAGATAGTGCTGGTATGATATGGTATGGCAAGGTTCTAGGGGTCTTTTTTTTTTTGCAGGGGTTTGTGTTTCTTCTCAAAGTATTTGGCAATGAAGGGTTGCAGTTACTGAGATGAGAGTGTATGTGGAAGAGAAGTACTGAGTGAGTGTGCATGTGTTTGAGAGTCTGGAGAGTGAATGAGAGGCATGTGAGTGAGTGTGTGTGTATTTGTGAGAATGAGCATGTATTTGTGAGAAAGAATATGCGAGTGAATATGCAAGTGTGTGTATGTAAGAAACGTTCTGTGCATGCTGCTCCAATGTTCCCTCTAAGGATTGGGTTGCTGTGAGCATAAAATTGATAGACTTTTGGTGTCAAAGAAAGAAGTGTTCACAAGGTAATGAAACCACAAATTTTTGCTCATGAGCAAAAATGTTTGCAAAAGCAACCGAATCCCTAGAGGGAACATTGGCTGCCGGTGGAATCTAATCTGCCCGGTAGCAAAGAAAAGAAGAGGCTCAGTGGCTGCAGGCAGAACTCAACCTGACGACGGCCGAAAAATAAGCAAAGGCCTGGTGGCCACTGGCAGAGCCCAACTTGACCGGGGGTAAAGAAAAGGCCCAGCGGCAGCCGAAGAACAAGCAAAGACCTCATGTGCCACCAGCAGAGCCTAACCTGCGAGCAGCTGAAAAACAATAAATGACCCGCGGGCCTCTGGTAGAGCTCAACTATCCAGTGGCAGATAAACAATGAAGGAGCATCCCAGCAGCAAAGTAGGAAAGGCCCCCACCAGTGGCTGAAAAAGATACTAGGCTAAGCAACAGCAGAAGAAAATATGAGGCTACAGCTGCCTGCCGAGCTCATCTTGACAGCCTGAACAATTTTTGTGTGAGGTAGAGGGGAGTGGGTATGCATGTGTGTGTGTGTGTTGTGTATGAGCAAGCAAGAGCATCTGTGTGTGTCAGCATGTGTGGAGAATGAGAACCTATGTTTGTGTGAGAGCATCCCGTGACAGGAGTGTGAATAAATGTGTGTGTGTGTTGTGTTGAGAGAGAGGGAAAATAAAGTTCCCCTTTCTTACTGCCATATCCCCCTGTCCCACTAATCCACAGAAATCCTAGGATGACTGGAAATCAGAGGTTCCCAGGTATGGATTTTTTTATTCCTACTAGATTTAATTATTGGGTATTATTTCATGTGTCTGCTATTTGTAAATATTTATTAATGTTTGGGGAAAATTTTATAATTTTTATATGAGATTTTAATTGTTGATTGTTACGCTATTCATCAGCTGTTTAGACATGTTTTTTATTAGTATGGTTTACTATTATGATAGTTTCATATTTCTTGATTTTATTGTTTTGAGGATTGGCATTTCTATTTTTCCATTGTTGTACTGCATCTGGTGAGACTTGTTGCGGTTTTCAGTTCAGTTTTGTCTACATGTTTCTGTTTATACCTTATGGTCTCTTTATTCTGAATTTGGTGAGGATCTGTATGTGGTCTGCATGTGTAACTGAGGTAAAGTATCCTGCTAATGTGAAGTTTCTGTTTTAGGATCTATAGCAGGCTGGCTTTTTCTGTTTTCTTAAACGGAGGTGTATTGGTTTTTAGGACCTGGTGTAATATCTGCATGTTGCCTTTTCATAGTTAAGGTTTTACTGTTTCAGTGATGGCAGTTAGTATTCTTTCTTAGTATGGGAGGTATACTACTATAATTGTAATTCAGTTTACTTATGGTTTTCTGGAGGCAAAACCACATGCAACATGCATTACCATAGGCTTAATACCATATGCATGCCAAGTGTTTATTTTGCTTTTTTGTAGAGCTTTCTGGATGGCATCATAGTAGTGCAAGTAAAAATAATACTGTACTTTGAATATTTTTTCATGCGAAATTGGTTATTATAAATGCAAACTTTTTTATTGTGTGTGGTGAGGGCTTGGAAGGAGGGGGGAGCGCAAGGCTCTATTCACCTAGAGCACCTGATACCCTTGCACTAGGCTGGTAGAGAATTTGACACACACAGACCCCTGTAATTCACCCATCCCCCACTTCTCCAGGGGCAAATGCTGGGGAGACATAGGAGAGAGGTGGTAGGGTTGGAGAACTAGCCCAGAGGTTAGAGCAGTGGGCCTATGACCCAGGGAAACCAGCATTCAAATCCCACGGTTACTCCGTGTGACCTTGGGCAAGTCACTTTACCCTCCATTGTCTCAGGTACAAAATTAGATTGTAAGCCCTGTGGTGATAGGAAAATACCTATGTGTGTGTGCTGGTGGCTTGGGCCGTGAGGTGTTTGTGCTCTGAGTGCCAAGGCGATGAGTTTGAATACGGCTTATATAGGTAGAAAGTGGGTACTAGTCAAGCTCTTTATCTGCTGGTTGGTCTAGGGGTATGATTCTCATTTAGGGGTATATTTTAAGACTGCGTGCGTGCGTCCATGTGCGCACGCAACCCTGCACGCGCAGTGTTATAAATCAGGGATCGGCACTCGCAAGGGGGTGCACAATTGTGCACCTTGCGCGCGCCGAGCCCACGCTGAGCCGCGCTGCCTTCCCCAATTTCCCTCGCGAGGCCACTCCGAAAATCGGAGCGGCCTCGGAGGGAACTTCCCTACTCCGACTTAGACGCGTCCCGGAGCTTTACGCGCGGTGCCGGGCCTTTTAAAAAATAGGGCCGCGGCATGCGTAATTCCGGTTTACACGTGTAAATCCCTCCTGATTTACACGTGTAACGTTTTGAAAATTCAAGCCCTTAGGGTGTGAGAGGGTCCTGGGGTCCTTTGTATGTCTAGAGTTCATATGGAAGAGAGATTCCAAGTGGATACTAGTCTAGCAAGTTCTTATGTTCTTATGGGCTCCTGGAAGTGTGGCAGGGTTGCCAACTTCCTAGATATACTGAATTATCCCACTGCTACTCCTCTCGGAACTCTGGCCCCTGCTTTCTTCTTCTGCAAGATTCCAAATCACTGAAAGGACCAAATTACAAAGAGACCCTACCCCCTGTCCCTCTTGATGATTTGATCTGTGCCGTGCTTTGGGTAGGTGGGGCGCCATCTCATACCTCGCCTCAGGCAGCAGATTACCTTGAGCCGCCCCTGTATATAAATCATTTTAAATATATAACATGGTGCAGGCAAACATTTACTCTGGTGTTATATTTTGGCCAATTCTGCCACTGATGTTTATATATTGCCAAAGTCACTCCCTTGCCCCTGCTGTCACGTGTCAGTGAAAGGGCCAGTCCCCTTGGTCTGTCCTGAAAAGGAGATTGGTCCTTTCAATGACACTTGTGAAGCACAAATTATCCATTGCACGTTCTTTTTAGCATGGCAGCTCATTTGCATATTGCATCGAGCACCCAGGAGAGATTGATGTGCACACATTCAAAAAATGTGCATCCACTTTGCATGCATATTTTTTACGTGCAAGATATTGCCATAGCTGTCTAAAAGATCTGTTCTGTGTGGTGGATCAGGAGTTGACTGCAAACTGACTTTTAATTGATTGGTACACATCTAACCATTAAGCATCATTCTAGGTGTGCAGAATGTTTATTGGGCATTTTTTGTAAGAAGCAATAAATGTCTCATAGATAAAAGTGCATTTTAGATAACACTAGACTGTGCTTTAGTGTCTGTACTCTATACAGATAGGTTGCAGTTGTGGAGGCAAGGAGGCATGTTAGTGCTTCTGCTGAACATCAGTGCACTAGAGCTTCACCTAAAATGACAAGGTTTATCTGAATAAGGTACAATACGGAAAGACATTGGAGGAGTTGGCCACTCAGACACCATGGAACGTCGACAACAGAAGGGTGACCGTATTATATAGCACTGTCAGTACAAATGTTTATATAGAATAATGTCTTTTCCGTATTGTACCTTATTCAGATAAACTTATTTCTCTGATTGATCTCTTTAAAAGCTATATCTCAAATATTCTCTAATGCTATACCTCTTTTCACGAGAGTTTATTATCTACCCCAAGATGAAATAGAATCCTCAGCAATTACTTCTCAAGATCAACATCTTATGAATATTATGGATATATTGGAACTCTCTAGATAATGCAAAGAGAGACTATGTTGGTCACCTTTGCCTTTATGAGTGAAAGGAACACTGTCTTACTGTTGTTTTCCCTAAAAAATAGGAATCTTTTTTTATCAGGGAAAACAAGTTTGGATCTATCCAGATGTGACAAGAATGACACAAGAGCAATGAAAGAAATTTTTATCCATGAGAGCTGAGGTTCTCTCCAGTGAGGGGCAATATATATTGCGCTATCCATGTAAATGTTTGGTGAAATATTTAGATGTTAACTATGTGTTTTTTGATCCGTCACAGTTAAGGGTCTTTTCTAGACTCTCACTCCTAAGGAACACTTATGCAGTCTTGGTAGTAATGTTATAGCATAGGCTATGCTCTCATTTTCTTTTTATGATTATTCATTAGAAAATTTGCTCCTTCTTTTTTCTTTCTTGGCCTCCTAAATTTCCTACAATTTAAAGGAATGTCAATATTTTTCTTGGGAAATGTTTTTTTTTCTCTTTTTGATGTTCCTATTGTTTGTACAAGGTATTCCTTGTATTTATTGTAAATTTATTAAAAAGAAAAAAAAAGAATATGCTTATCCTCCATGGGATAATGATAGTTATTAGGGATGTGCATTCATTTTAGACAAAATAGGAAATATAGACGATATTTCCTATTTCGTCGCGGTTCAGGGGGGGCCCTGAAACGATAGGAAAACCCACAAAATTTGTATGTTTTTCTTATCGTTTTGGGGGGAGGGAGAAAGTGCACACAGAAAAAAACAACCCCAAACCCACCCCAACTCTTCAGATCTAATTATTTACAATCCCCCCCCCCCCAAAAAAAAAACTTGCCTAAAGCCCCTGGTGATCCAACAGGGGTCCTGGGAGTGATGTCCCCCTCTCAGGCCATTGGCTGCCACTAATCAAAATGGCACCAATGGCCCTTTGTCCTTACCATGTGACAGGGGCTATCAGTGCATTGTGCTGGCCCCTGTCATATGGTAGGAGCAATGGATGGCCCACACCATTTTTTAGGATGGTGCTGGCTGTCCATTGCTCCTACCATGAGACAGGGTAAGGGCAAAAGGCCACCGGTACCATTTTGTTTACTGGCAGCCGAAGGCCTGAGAGCGGGAGATTGCTCCCGGGACCCCCGCTGGACCACCAGGGACTTTAGGCAAGTTTTTGGGGGGTCAAGAGGGTGGGGGATTATAAATAATTAAATCTGAAGGATCAGGGTGGGATTTTTGTTTTCGGATTGGGACAGCAGAAAAAAAAAAGGTCAGAAAAGCGGGAAATGAAATTTCCCGCGGGTCTACGAAAACGAAACCGGAAACAATTACCAGTACGATACACATCTCTAATAGTTTTCCCAAGTGAGCTGAGGTCACCTAACAGTGATTGCATCCACTACTACCACAGTACTTGGGTCTACAGTGACTGCCCAAGTCTAATCTGGCAGTGTCCTATGTCCCGGAGTGGAATTTCCATTGGAGGTGACCATATGATTTTCTCTGCATCCCTCCCTTTCACCCTGCTTCAAAAAAATAGGACAGTGTCTCCCTCTCAGTGCTAGCCTGAGGGGTCTAACATGTAGAGCACACTGAAACAGCTCCTTCTCCTTTAAAATAAAAAATATATATACTGCCGCAATATAGCCTGGACTAGCCCCTCCTTCAGCATCAAGGACTCCTAATTCCAGTCAACCTCGGGGGGAGGTGCTGTATAGAATGGTATGCCCATATGTAGCTGTTTACCCAAGGGCTAGGAAATAGGGCCATCTAGTGGAAACTGCTGAGGTTCTGTACACAAGGAAAAACACATGTCATGCCAGCGTTTTCCATTTACCTATTTCATTGTTGTAAGGGAGCCGGCTGAAGATCATGCTGGTCCTGCACCAAGAAGGTGACAAAGGCCATACCGACACTTGCAAGTGATGCGTGACACCTCGGATGAGGAGACAGAGGGAACGGGTGCCCCTGTTATGCAGCGACAGTCTATTGTGGAGGAGGAGAAGGAGCAGCCAGAGGAAGAGGACCTAATGATTGATCTCCTAGAGGGTGGCCCTCAAGAAGAAATAGTGACCAGTCAAGCAGAGCCTCCCTGATAACATGCAGGGTGTGCAGCATGAGATATGGGCCCTTTGTCATTCTACAGATGCTCAAACTACAGTGTGGAGGAAGATGTTGCACAGGATGCCACCCTTCCAGCCATAGCCACCAGCAGCTACATGGCATTTCATGGGGCCCTGGATACAGCACCCTCCACTATATGTAGCAACCATGTGCATAGTTAGGACATCACCATACTGAGGGTTCCCCTGTGCCCCTTCCACACTTCAATCTGCACCATCTTGTGCCTGGATGCCACCTCAGTAGGCAGAGGGTTCGCCTGCACCATAGCCTCCTGCATCACCCATCATATTGCCACCATGTAACCTACAACCACCAAACTTTGGGGAAGTTTTCCACTAAACAAAAACTCCTTCTCATACTAATTATAACTTTCAACTTACCAATTGTAACTTATTCCCTCTTTCTCCTTCTGAATCTACAACTGCTCTACTCAGCCGCTCCCCAGGTGTAAATTGAAAGTGAAAGTGAAACTGCTTGAGCCCAAGCCATGCGGTCTGAGGACAAAAGACCCCAGACTGACTAGTGCTGGGTACCCCTCTGTTTTTTCAACTGTTCAATCTGATTTTAATCAAATCATCAACTCATGTCCTGTCTCCCTAACATATATTAAAGAACAATACTCAAGAAATAAACAACTATATTGAAACTACTATTTAATGAATTTCATCAGATATGTATTATATTACAGTTCTTATGCTTAACTTCATATATTACCTCTTTGAACTGATTGTTATGTCTTTTTCAGTTTTGTTGCACCCTGTTGGTGAAACTCCACTAAGTAAGTATATTCTTTGTTTTTTATCTTTCTTGCTTAAATTATCTATTGACAGGCTCTTTCTATAATGTGCTGAGCTCAGGCCTAGCTATCTATTTGTTTTAATGTATAATCACTTTACAGTCTCTGTTTTCTTCTTTCCTTTCATGGCTGGCCAGTGTCAATCTTCTTTTCTTCTCCATTCAGCTACTACACTATTCTTTAATTAACATAAAATCAGAAACTATCTCCCAAAGCCGCTTCATGATCTTCTTCTGCAAGCTAGGTCAATAGAGTTCCCTGATTGTATGTGTTGATGCAATCGAATTGAAGCTGCATAGGCTCTAACTATTAAAAATACAATTATTGGTTTCCATAATACTGAGTTTAAAAGAACTTCTTTATCCACTCCACATACTTTCTCTCTTTCTTTCAGAACATTTTCTTATTCATTTAACTAGTTCTGTTACTATCAACAGTTGTTTAATACATGGTACAACTCGTCTTTTTAACTTCACCAATTATACTAAAATGTGCTCAAATTGAACTAAAAATCATAATATATATACAATACATACATACACCGATCATTCTAAAGATGTCCTTTTAAAGTAATCTGAATTCCCTACACTTACAGGCCTTTAAATGGGGAGAACAGCAGAGCACCTCCTCCCTCATCGAAAGCCAGCTCTGACTGAACCTTCCCTCTAATTGTCTCCTGCTTTCATGGCTATGGGTAATTGGGTATCACTGCTTTTGATGATGTCACATAAATAGTGCTAGGGGCTGCTTGGCTAATGATCTTATAAGTGTTTAAAAAAAGATTCCTTTATTTTATTTTTAATACTATTGATGTTGCTTATTAGTACTATTGGCGATCTTTGGCTTTTGATACTTTTGAATTTGATCTCTGTGCTTTGGCTAGCTTTTGTATGCTTGTGCTGGTCCCTTCCTTGTAGCCGGGGAAGCCGTTGTCAGGTAAACTCGGATACGGCTTTGCCTCTTTACCTGGTTTGTCAAGCTCGTGATGATGCGTTGGCTCATTCTATCTGCAATGGGGATGGACCAGTCTGTACTATTGTTATTAATATATTTCTTCTTCTCTTCTTTTTCCTTTAAAAGAGGCCGTTTATTTTACAATTAGAAAATATTTCAGCTTACTTTTATTTTTCCTAAACTACTCTGAACCCTTTTTAAACCTTCAAGTTCTTAGACATTTTTTTTATTTTTTCATTTAAATTCTATTCACTTTAAAAAACTTTTGCTTAGTTAGGTTCTTTTATATTCATTTTGCTGATCTTGACTATGATTTCCTTCCATTTGAGGTTATTAAGCCCTAAGGGCAGTGCTTCTCATGGAAGATTTAAAATTTACTTTGAAGGCGAGGAGTTGCTGCTGTTCATGTCAGTTTTGCTATCTCTCTTGTTAACAGCCTTTGTTTGTTTTGATTTTCCCTTATTTTTCTTCATTTTTACTTAAATTGATAGCCCCCCCTCTCTGTGAATAATGAGTGGCTGATGACATCAAACAGTGACATTTTAGTCCTGACCTGAACTTTTTATTTACCCTCAATGGAGCTTCCCAGAGCATGCATTCCAATGCAGCATTTTAAAAATAATGACAGAGAGTCTCATCCGGTTAGCAAAGGCAGTGGCAGAAGCAGTAATAGCCTTCTTTTCTTCTATTTCTTTTATTTGGTGGCTCTGGGGTCCAGGAGAAGGATGCCCCAGCAGTGGCAACTTTTCTTTTCATTGCTGATCACGGCCAGTCAGCTTAATTCTCCACTCTTTTTTCTCTTTTTTTTTTTATCTGGTTCTGGTTCTGGCAGTAGAGAAAATCACAGCTTTCTTCTCCTTCTATGTTCGCAGTGGTGTTTCAAAAGGGCCTGGCATCAGCTTTTCAATCCCGATAAACCCTCCAGCTTCCTAGGCCTCTCCTCATTTGTTCCATTCCTGCCTCGGCCCAGCGTTACTCTTCAATACTGGCCTGTCAGTGTCAAGTCAAAGGCTCACTTTCCACTAGCCCCCTGCTGCAATTCCTTTTCTTCTTCAGGGCACCTGTCAGCACTGTTCCCTCTTCTCACAACATGCTTTTTTTTTTTTTTTAAGTGTTTTCAAGGGCTGGTTACCTTTCTCTCTGCTTTTGGCATTTTTCTTGCTTTCGGCCACTTGTGCGGGAACTTAGGATGACACTTCTGGGTCAATGTGGCCTTCTCTTTTGCTCCTTGAATTGTTTATGGTGGTGGCTCAGCAAGATTGCCAGGATCCGCTGCCCCTTCTGTCAGGCTCCTCTTTTAAGGAAGTTCTGCTGCCTCTTTGGCATACGCAGGCTGTTTTGCCTCATGATCTTTCTGTGGTTAGGCTCAGGCTTTCCTTCATTCTGCCAGGTAGTGTGGAAATGTTGCTCCGCGTCTGACATGGGCCTCCCTCACTCCTCATCTGCTGTGCATTGAAACAACAGGCACACATGCACATGACATTGCTTCGTTGGGTCCCGATGGTGAAAGAGGACAGTCCGCAAGCCATGGTCCATGCTGGGGTTGGGTCTCCTTTTGCTCCTCATTCCTCCCTTTCTGCTCCAGCACATTTTCCCTGCAATGCGGGTGCTTCTTCCCGTTTTTCCTCATCGCGGTTAGCTTCAGTCCATTGGTACTCTCAGCAACAGCGCCTCTTTCTCAGCGATGGTTTTTCCTCTTGGAGGTCCGGGGCAGGGCGATGATCTGATACTGTGGTCTCCACTCAGTCCTCTCCTTCCTGCTGTGGCAGCTGTTTGCTGGGCTACCTTTCTCTTTTATAGTAGTTTTTCTTCTTTCTTCTTTTCCTCAGTCACAGTTGTCAGGGCCTCATATTGCAGGTGTCTCAGCTCTGCTGCGGTAGTCTCTCTATTCACGTCCATCTGTAGCAGTGACTCTTCTATCAGCTGCTTATGGTGTTTTACCAACTCTGTGTAACCAATATCTGAATCATTTATGGAAAAGATGTGTCTATGTTTTATCAGCAGGGATTGCATGTAGTAGCTTGTTTCTGTGGTCAGGTTATCCCACTGTACCCCCCAGTGATATTTTCCTCTAGGGGTGTGCCATTCGTTTGAACACATATGTAAAACGCAACTTAATATTTTTAAAAGAGAAAAAAAAGGTTTGATGCGGCAACGCATTGCGACTTCCAGCTTATTCAACATAGCTATGTTGAATACGTGAACCTAAATAAACACTTAAACCCCCCACCCTCCTGACCCACCCCAAGACTTACCAAAACTCCCTGGTGGTCCAGGCGGGTGGTCAGGAGCCCATACCTGCACTCCTTTGCGATTTCCTCATGGCGCCGATAGCCTGTGTCACAGGGGCTGCCGGTGTCATTGGTCAGCCCCCTGTCACATGGTCACTGGCGGCCATCTTGTGCTCTACCACATGACAGGTAGGTCATGTGGCAGGAGGTCGCTCCGGGAGCCCCGTTGGACCCAACCGGAACTTTTGGCCAGCTTGGGGGGGCCTCCTGACCCCCCCAAGCTGGCCAAAAGTTCCGGTTGGGTCCAACGGGGCGTCCGGGAGCGGAGCAGCACGTGACGCCAGAGCGGAGTGACGCCGACGTCACGTGCTCCTCCGCGCCTCCGCTCCCGGACCCCCGTTGGACCCAACCGGAACTTTTGGCCAGTTTGGGGGGGTCAGGCGGCCCCCCCAAGGGGGGGCGCGGAGGAGCACGTGATGTCGGTGTCACTCCGCTCCGGCGTCACGTGCTGCTCCGCTCCGGCGTCACGTGCTGCTCCGCTCCCGAACCCCCGTTGGACCCAACCAGAACTTTTGGCCAGCTTGGGGGGGGTCAGGAGGTTTGTTTATTGTATATATATACGATAAACAAACTATATGCATCCTTTTAAGTCTTTGATTTATTATCTCTCTGAATTGATTCTTTGTTATAAATCTTTTTCAGTTCTGTTGCATCCTGTTGGTGAAACTCCCCTAAGGTAAGTATGCTCTTTGTCTTTTCCTTTCTTGCTTAAATTATCTATTGACAGTCTCTTTCTATAATGTGCTGAGCTCAGGCCTGGCTATCTGTCTATTTTGATGTATAATCACTTATCTGTCTCTGTTTTTTTCTTTCTTCTCCTTTTTCTTTTGTCACTGGCCAGTGTCGATCTTCTTTCTTCTCCTATCAGTTATTGCTCAAATTAACCTAAAAATCGTAATATACATTCATCTCATCTCATACTCCAACCATTCTAAAGATGTCCCTTTAAAGTTATCTGAATTCCCTACAGTTACAGTCCTATAAAGGGGAAAAACCTCAGAGCACCTCCTCTCTCATTGAAACCCAACCCCTAACTGAATCTTTAACTGCCTCCTGCTTTCATGGATATCACTGCTGTTCATGATGTCACTTATGCAAATATTGCTAGGGGCTGTTTGGCTAATGATCTTATAAGTGTTTAAAAGCTTCCATTTTATTTTATTTTTAATACTACTGATGTTGCTTATTTTTTTAGTCTATTGGTGACCTTTGGGCTTTTTTAAATTTTGAAGTGATCTCCGCACTTTGGCTAGCTTTGGTATACTTGCGCTGGTCCCTTTACTCATATCCAGGGAATCTGTTTTCAGGTGACCTCAGATATGTCTTCACTTCTTTACCTGGTTGTCAGCTAGTGATGATGTGTTGCCTCATTCTATCTGCAATAGGGGTGGGCTGTCTGTACCACTGTTATAAAATATACATTATTATTTTCTTCCTTTGTCTTTTTAAAAGCATTTTTCCCTTTATCCCCACAGATCAGTCCAGACAAGTGGGTTTTGCATCCCGACCAGCAAATGGATGCAGAGAATAAAAACTTCTCAGGCACTGCTACTTAACCGAGAGTACCCACCTGCGGTCCCTCAGTATTCCTCTGTCTCCAGCAGATGGTAGAGGTGCAAACCTGCAGTCCTGAACGTAGTTTAAAAAAAATAAGAAACGAAGGAGAAATATTTTTTCTATAGAATAGGTTTAGAAAGAAGATAGAAAAAATGGGAGTCGTGCTTCCAGAGCTGCTAGGTTCCTTCGTGGGCCATCCCTCTGGTTGAGCAGAGCGAGCGGGGGGCTTGGAAATCCCTGGGCAAGCTCGACACTTGATTCCAGGGGAAGGGAAGCCCAGGGGTCCTGGTTCCCTCGCTCCCCCTGAGGCCTTCTCACCCAATCCGGCCGCCTGCAGCAGCCAGGAGCACTCAGAAACAGGAAAGTATAACTTCCCTTTGATTTTCTGGGCTGCTCGTGGGCAGTTTCTTTAAGAAGAAAAAAAAAGTATTGGGTAGGCCTTCATTCAGCAGCAGTGGGTCGGAAGTTGGCTTGGACTCTGGGAGAGCAGGGAAATGTGTGTGGCTCTTGCTGTTTTTTCAACAACCAGGGCCGGGACTTTTCTCTCCCACTCGGCTTTTCTCTCCCACTCGGGGGTTATTTTTAGCCACGGGCAACGTCACTCATCATGTCATCTCCCTTGGAGGCACAGGAATGTCTGTCGGGGCCTGCAGGGGGAGGCCATCGCACCTAAATGCAGCCTTTCTCTGAACCAACTATGCCTCTGGAGGTGAAGGAGCCTTGGCAGAGGAATCAGCAGACAGATGCTGGGGGGGGGGGGGGGGGGTTTTGAAGAAATGTGTGGCCCTTTTGTCTCCACGTGGCAGGTGGTGTTTGGGTGGATCCTTGGGTACCTGTGGCAGATGACCACACCCATGGGGAGGAGCCCCATGAGGAGCCACAGTGCTAGGCTAGACTCAGAATGCACAAACACAGTTAGTTAGTTATTATACAGCTTGAAGAGTATCACCAGAGGTGGCAGTAGTGAGGCAGTCTGGTAGTTGCAGTCTCAGGGACCTCGGCAGAGGGAGCCCTTCTCAGCAGTTTTCCCAGCTAGGTAGTACTGTGGATGAGACAGACTGAGAGTTAGAGTGCTCACTAGGTGTTTGCTGTAGGTATGCGATTCCACCAGGTAGAAGCAGGAAGTGCAGGCACCGAGGCAGGGAGAGCAGACTCTCGAGGAGAGAGTACCTGTTCCCTGTAAGGCACCTGAAATAAAGCAGAGTGCCTCCGAGGAGCAGGTATCCAGGTTAGCAGTTACCCCAAAGGGCAGAGAGAGAGCTTCCAGCGGCAGCACGGAAGCAGCAGAATAGCATAGACAGGAACGGATTCGAGTCCTTGCTAACTCGGGAGAGCTAGCAAATTAGAATAGGTTATATTCCCAGATGGCGTGATGTCAGCAAAGGGGAAACGCGCCCGAGGTTTCGCCAAGGTTGGAATAAAGACGTGGATGATGCGCCGCGTGCGCACACCAAGTAAGTACCTGGGAGGAGGCATGGCGGGAGGCTGGCACCATAGCCATTCTGGGGACGCCGGAGAGGTCAGCTTGAGATGCCGGCGGTAGCCATCTTTCTTAGATAAGCGGGAGGAGCCGTGAGCAAGGTGAGGCAAACAGGGTGAAGCCGCCTAGCACCGACGGATGTAACAGGAGGCCTGCCATGGAGTGGGAGTACAGGGACTCCCCTCCCCCACTTCTTCAGTATAACAGGAATCTGAAAAAGGTGGAAAAAGTGCTAGCAGAAACCAAGGAAAGACCTGGCAGCTGCAGAAGATGGGCAGTGTGATGGATTTTCAGCGTATTTTGTATTGTTATTACATTGAAGCCTACCTCACCAAGAAGGAAGTGGCAGGTAAGCGGTCGGTCCACCCAGCAGTCCCGAAGCACAGCTAAGATACCTTGATCTGAGACTCCTCCAAGGTCAGCAGGGCATTTGTTGCCTCTTGGGCCTGGATAAACTGGGAGTAGAGGAATCTCCTCTGAAGACTCAGATGGTGGATGATCCTCAGGGAGATCCACATGTTGACCAGGGCACTGGTCACTTTGTGGATGCTGCAACTGGCCCTGTGGGTGCTGATCCAGATGCAGAAGATGTTCTTCTCACAGAAGGGGATGATCCTAGGATGGTGAGGCTTTTTCCATAAGGAGGAGTTGTGGCCGCTCATCCCCCAGGTCCTGGAAGAACTGTCAATCAAGGTTGCATAGGAGGATTCCAAAAATGAGGGGGTAAACCCAGTGTTGGATGGACTGCATGGGCCACTGAAGGCCTTTCCTTTGCAGAAGATGGTAAAAAAAGCTGATTGACCAAATTTGGGATTTCTTGGAGGCAGGGCTGAAAGTGACCAGTGCTATGGCCAGGTTGTATACTCTTCCAGAGGACACCTTAGAGCTCTGGAAACTTGCAAATGTGGATGCAGAGGTGTCGGCAGTGATGAAGAAGACCCCATGGCAGGGTCAGCAAATTGAAAGAGGTCCAAAACCAGAAGCTAGAGATCCTGTTAAAGAGGCTGTTTGAGGTCTCGTCTCTGGGCCTTAGAGCAGTGGCCTGTGATAGTCTAATTGCAGAGAGCTTGTTTGTGCTGGGTGCAGGAGAAGACATTGGGGACAGCAGCAGATTCTGGCCAGGATGCTCGGCTGGAGGCGGGGGTGGCCTATATGTTGGATGCCCTCTATGATTTGGTCCGAACTTCGGCCAGGAATATGGTGTCCGCGGTAGCTGTTTGAAGACTCTGGTGGTTACGTAATTGGTTGGTGGAAGTGTGATCAAAAGTGCAGCTTTGTAATCTCTTCTTCAAAGGAAAGTTGTTTGGGGAGGACCTGGAGAAGTTGATGAAGTATTTGGCAGATTCTAAAGGGAACAGATTTCCCAAAAATAAGAAAGAGAGTAATAAGACTTTTCAGCCATGTGCTCACTTCTGTGAGATGAGGAGATTTCGTTCCAATAGAAGTTCTTCCAAATCCTTGCAGAAGCAGGGCTCAGGAAGACAGCAGTCCTTTTAAGGGACCTGTAGGCCAACCAGAGATAGTTCCAGACATGGATATGGAGGTGTGAAACCCATCCAATGAAGGCAGACTGGTCCACTTCTCCCTGGATGTTGTTGGAAGAAGTTTGTCCCATTTTTATGAAGAGTGGACCAGAATCACTTCCTGCCACTGGGCTTTGGAAGTAATAAGAGATGGCTACACTTTAGAATTTTCACGGTCCCTCAAAGAAACCTTTGTGGTGTCCTATTGTGCTTTGTCTGGCAAGTGGTTGGCAGTGAGGGACACCCTTCTACAGCTGCAGTGACTGGAAGCCATAATCCCAGTGCCACAGGAGAAGCAAGGTCAAGGAAGATATTCTTTTTACTTCATGGTTCCCAAGAAGGAGGGCTTTTTTTTGGCCCATTCTAGATCCACAAAAGGTAAATGTAGCCTTACGAGTGCCAGGCTTTCAGATGGAGACATTATGGGATGGTGATTGCAGCAGTGTGCAATGGGGAGTTTCTCATCTCCTTGGATCTAATGGAGGCATATCTTCACATTCCCATCTGAGCATACCATTTGAAGTTTCTTCACTTCACGGTGCTAGGAGAGCATTTTCAGTTTCAAGCTGTTCCCTTCTGGCTGGCTACCACACTAAGAATGTTCATGAAGGTGATGGTGGTGATGGCAGCGGCCCTCAGAAGGGAAGGGATACTAGTGCATCCATACCTGGATAATTGGCTCATTCAGGCAAAGTTGGAAGTAGAGTGTCATTGTTCATTTTAATGAGTGAAGGAGCATCTAAGGTCCCAGGGCTGGGTGCTAAACCTGGCAAAGAGCCATCTGCAGCTGTCTCAGTCCTTGGATTACCTGATCGTGCGGTTCAACACCCAGTTAGTTACCCCAGAAAGGGTACTCAACTTGCATTCGCAAGTGGTTTGCCTGCAGGATCTGCTGGTTCCCAAAGTATGGGATCATTTTGTTTCTATGGCTTCTACACTGGATTTGGTGCCATGGGCCTTTGCTCACATGCATCCTTTTCAGAAGGCACTTCTGTCCCGTTGGAATCCTTTGTCGGATGAATTTCAACTACTACTGCCACTCCAGGATGAACCCAGGTCCAGCCTCTCATGGTGGCTGTTGCTTCCCAATTTGGAGAAAGGAATGGATCTGGAAGTTCCAGACTGGGTGGGAGTAACCATGCATGCCATCTCAGTGGCTGGGAGCGTATGTCAGGGATCTGCAGCCCAAGGTCAGTGGTCACCGGAGGAAGTGTCCTAGTCAATTAACCATCTAGAAACAAGAGTGATCCGCAGGGCGCTGTTGTTCTTTCTTCCTCAGATTCAGGGACGTGCAGTGCATGTGTTCTTGGACAATGCAACAATGGTGGCCTATATCAATCGTCAGGAGGAACAAAGAGTCGCTTGGTGGCTAAGGAGGTTAAGGAACTCTTTGCCTGGAATGTCATCTGGCAGCTCAAGCAGCCTCTTACATGGCAGGGTGTGAACAATGTGCAGGTGGACTATCTCAGCAGACATCAGCTAGACCTGGGAGAATGGGAACAGTCAGCGGAGAGCTTTGCCCTCATTCGGCGCAGGTGGGGCGAACCCCAGTTCAATTTTATGGCAATGCGAAAAAATGCCAAGGCAGGCAGGTTTTTCAGTCGCCAGAGGGAGTTTGACTGGTTCAGCCGTGGCCCAGGAGACTCCTTCTGTATATCTTCTACCTGTGTTTGCTCGTAGGTCGAGTGTTGTGCCACATCAAGCAACATCCTGGAAGAGTGATCCTGGTAGCGCAAGAGTTGCCGCGCCATCCATGGTTTGCGGATCTAGTTCAGCTGGCAGTGGATGGACCTGTCTGATTAAGCCACTGGAGGGGAGTGCTGCATCAGGGACCCATCTTTTTGGAGCAGGCAGATTGCTTCTGTCTAGCAGCCTGGCTTTTGAGAGGTGACATTTACACTTGAAGAGGTATTCAGAGCCAGGGTTTTGTTTTAAATAGGTAGTCAGAAAGTCAGGCAACAAACAGAAGTTTGTGTGTTTTATTTTAAATAGTCAAAAAAATATCAGGGCCCCAGAGGAGGCCTCCTTTGGTGAAAGTGTTCTTTCATTCAGGATCCCACCCAGTTTGAAGGGCTTGGATACATCCCACTTGTCTGGACTGATCTGGGGTTCTGAATAGGAAATAAAAATTGGTTCTAACCTGCTAATTTTCATTCCTGTAATACCACAGATCAGTCCAGACTCCCGTCCCACTTATGATTATTATTTCAAAAGACCTTTCCTGCTTCTGGATGCTGCTGGTGATGCAGAATTCAGATTTGTGCTGCAGAATTGTGAATGAGATTGCACATAGTTCCCTGTACATACCCAGATCAGTCCAGACTCCTGGGTTTTGCCTCCCTTCCAGCAGAGGAAGGGAGGCAAAGAAAGATAGAGGAGACAGAGAAAGTTTTGCTGACACTGCCCCCTAACCTGGTGTGCCACCTGCTGTCCATCAGTATTTCTCTGTCTCCAGAAGATGGAAGGTGGTGCGAAACCTGCAGTCTGAGAAAAAAAAAAAGAAATTTAGGGTATAGGTGACTATTACCCTCCTTGAAGATTGGTAGGTCCTGTTGGAGCCATCCCTTTGGGTAGAGGAGGGGACAAGCGAAGGGGCTGGAGACCCCTGAGTCTGTCTAGATTCTGGACCTGCTGAGGAAAGAGATAACTGGTGGGGCCAGTTCACTTTCTTCCCCCTACAGCCAGAAGGCCGGAGTCTGAAGCCTTCTTAAAGGAAGTCATTTATTAAGTTTATTAAGTTTTCAAAAAAAACAACCCAGTGCTTAATTGTTTTTAATTGGTGGTTGTGCGGTTGGGTTCTGCAGCTGGGAAGAGCAGCATGTGATTTTGGTGAGGTCAGGCAAAGTGCAAGCTGATTTTGGTGGCATGTTTTCAGCAGGCAGGCTGGTGTGGCAGTGTCAGCTATGCTGCACAGTGGGCAATGTACGGCGTGTGGAGAGACACGTGTGCAACTCACCCTCTCTGGCACTTGCTCCCGCAGCCTCTCTGGAGAAGAGGGCACAGATAAGAGCTCAGGCAGATGGTGTGAGTCCGCTGGGAGTGAGGGGGAATCGAGCAGCCCGAGGACGCCTTCCTGATTTCGGCAGGAATGGCGGCCATTTTGTCAACGTTTGCTGCAGCGACTGAGACAGCCTGCAGGGACTTGGCCCTTCCCCCATGCTGTTGCTGGCATATCAAAGGGGGTCCCGGGAATCTTTATTTGAGAATGAGGCAGAAGACTTCCTGGATCAGGACCCAGAGGAATCAGGAAGGCACATAAATTAATGTTGATAAATGTATAGGAACATACATTCTAAACAGTTGCCATAAAGATTCGGTTACATAATTTTATGATAAATACTATTTGGTGAATGTGATAAATCTTGTCCTTTTATACATGTATCATTTTAATTACAAGTATAATTTATAAACTGTATCTTTCCTCTTATGTTAGCAGTGAGATAAAATAATAAAATGTGCTCATATAAGTGCTGTGTGTGGATGTTCTGCCTTCTCCCTTCTATTTTCTATTCTCCATTCTGTTTGTGATAAGCTTGTTTAAAAAGCCAGGCTTTTAAATTTTTTTTTTAAAGTTTTGAGTTCTCTTTGTAATCTGATCTCTAGTGGAATTGTGTTCCATAGTATAGGTCCTGCTAATGATAATGCCCATTCTCTAACTTGGGCTAGTCTTGCTGTTCTGACAGAAGGGATGGTTAAGAGTGCTTTATTAGCTGATCTCAGGTTTCTATGTTGGACATGTACAAAATAAAATAAATAGTGCTGTGTTCAGCCATTCTAGAAGCTTCTAGGAAAAGTAAAAAGTCATGGGATAGGTGGCGATGTCCTTTCGTGGATTGCAAACTGGTTAAACTCTCAGGAAAGAGAGAGTAGGATTAAATGGACAATTTTCTCAGTGGAAGGAAGTGGACAGTGGAGTGCCTCAGGGATCTGTATTGGGACCCTTACTTTTCAATATATTTATAAATGATCTGGAAAGAAATACGACAAGTGAGATAATCAAATTTGCAGATGACACAAAATTGTTCAGAGTAGTTAAATCACAAGCAGATTGTGATAAATTGCAGGAAGACCTTGTGAGACTGGAAAATTTGGCATCCAAATGGCAGATGAAATTTAATGTGGATAAGTGCAAGGTGATGCATATAGGGAAAAATAACCCATGCTATAATTGCACAATGTTGGGTTCCATATTAGGTGCTGCAACCCAAGAAAGAGATCTAGGTGTCATAATGGATAACACATTGAAATCTTTGGCTCAGTGTGCTGCGACAGTCAAAAAATCAAACAGAATGTTAGGAATTATTAGAAAGGGAATGGTGAATAAAACGGAAAATGTCATAATGCCTCTGTATCACTCCATGGTGAGACCGCACGTTGAATACTGTGTACAATTCTGGTCGCCGCATCTCAAAAAAGATATAATTGCGATGGAGAAGGTACAGAGAAGGGCTACCAAAATGATAAGGGGAATGGAACAGCTCCCCTATGAGGAAAGACTAAAGAGGTTAGGACTTTTCAGCTTGGAGAAGAGAAGACTGAGGGGGGATATGATAGAGATGTTTAAAATCATGAGAGGTCTAGAACGGGTAGATGTGAATCGGTTATTTACTCTTTCGGATAGTAGAAAGACTAGGGGGCACTCCATGAAGTTAGCATGGGGCACATTTAAAACTAATCGGAGAAAGTTCTTTTTTACTCAACGCACAATTAAACTCTGGAATTTGTTGCCAGAGGATGTGGTTAGTGCAGTTAGTATAGCGGTGTTTAAAAAAGGATTGGATAAGTTCTTGGAGGAGAAGTCCATTACCTGCTATTAAGTTCACCTAGAGAATAGCCACTGCCATTAGCAATGGTAACATGGAATAGACTTAGTTTTTGGGTACTTGCCAGGTTCTTATGGCTTGGATTGGCCACTGTTGGAAACAGGATGCTGGGCTTGATGGACCCTTGGTCTGACCCAGTATGGCATTTTCTTATCTTCTTATGCTTTTTCATTATGTATTAATTTATGTATAGTGCATAGCGTTTTGTACTCTATTCCTTGCTCAATGGGTAACCAGTGTAATTCTGCTAGAGTTTCGGTAATGTGGTCTCTTTTTCTTTTACCAGTCAGAATTTTTGCTGCAGCGTTTTGTAGTATTTGAAGTGGTCTTAGCATTGTGTATGGTAATCCTAATAGCAGGGCGTTGCAGTAATCAGTGCTTACAAATATTAAAGCTTGTAGCACTGTTCAAAATCTTACCTGCTAATTTTCATTCCTGTAATACCACAGTTCAGTCCAGAGACCCACCCCGGTATTGCTGCTGAAAGACTGATTTTCATGGTATTTTTCTTTACATATCAAAGAGTTCTTACCAATTACTCTGTTATGCTTTTTTTTTTTTGGCCGGGTGGGGGGGGGGGGGGGGGGGAGTGTCAAGCAGTTGACTGGATACTGGAGTTATGTTGGTTTCCAATTCAAGAGTATCCAACCCTAGGGTTTTTAGGTTCACCCTGGTATAGGGAAGGTTTTCTAATCTTGGCTTGGGTACAGGTCAATACTGTGGGACTGCAGGTGGCACTCTCATTTATGTAGCAGTGCCTCAAAGCTTTTGTTCTCTGCCTCCATCTGCTGGTAGGGAGGCATAAACCCACTTGTCTGGACTGATCTGTGGTATTACAGGAATGAAAATTAGCAGGTAAGAACCAATTCTCTTATCTATAACCTAATTAGTTTAATATAATGAAAAATCAGATAATTCAGTAGGTGCAAAATAAGCATGGTAGCATCATGGGTTAAAGCCACAAACTCCATTTTTATACCCTACTGCAAGGCAAAGATTACTATTCAGTTTGGTAGAGGTTAAGGGTGAGTTCTCAGAGAGGTTAAGAATTACATCAAAACAGTTCTAAGAGTCATAATTTTGAAACCAGGGAAACATTTGTGTCTACTTATAGGTTCTAAATAATACTGTTATGTTAAAAAAATAATAAAAACATTTAACAGAGCCTCCCTGCTCAAGGTGTCAATTGTTGTGTACAAGGTGAGAACAACATTTTTCTCTTGGCCATAGGTTGAAAATTGCCTGGCTCCAGCTCTGCAACCCACAGTAAATCAGCTTTTCCTTGTTCTCCCTTTATTTCCATGGCATTCAATAAAAGGCTCATATACAATTCTTTTACTAGTTGTACCACATCTTCCTTCATTTCCATTTCTCAACCACCCGAGATTTTTGTGTTATTTCTCCATGGTCTGTTTTCACTGCCATCCAATTTTTCCTTCATTTCCTTTCCTTCTGTTACAATCAGATATATCCTGCTGTTGCATCTATTTGTTTACTTCTATTACATTGTGAGTGACCCTGTCTCTAAGGGCTTTAATCTCCTGCTTTAATCTGATCAGGATATTTGTGATATTAGTTTAGCGGAGCATTATTTCGTCAATTGCTTCAAACAAATTTGTCTGGTCAGTCAGTTTCCATCTCTGCTGCAATGGGTTTTTCTACAACTGCCACCTGTTTAGTCAGATTCATTCTTGCCAATGTTTCTGAACCTCATTCAAAATTTTGTAAGTATAGCAACATATATGTCTCTTTACCTTTTCATTTCAAATCATACACATATGACCCTGAAAGATTACAGTTTCTTCTTCACATCAACTTTAACTTCAGTTGATGGTTGAAGAAATAGCTTTCTCTTTAACCAGGAAGGAGAATAGTTTCTGCTAAACTACTTTCCTTCTTGATGACTTTCTAGTTCCTACAGAAAAGGGTTTTTAAAGTGTAGTGCAACTGGTATTGAAACTATTGTAGTTAGCACAGTATCACGTATAGGTTGCCAAGTAGGTTAAGAAAGTTTCCTCAATTAAAAAAAAAAGTTAAATAGTTCCTCTGTCCTGGTAATACCTAATACCAGACATTCACAAAGAAAAAAACTACCAAATTACCAAAGGTAAAGTTTAAATTAATCAAGGTTTATTTATTACAAATATTTAAACTAGTAGGGTGACATTAAATATTATGACAATTCAATGTTTTCCCATGAATCAGATATAGTCAATTGTCAATATAGATGGAACAATCTAAGTTCCCTTTTAACAAACTTTCACACAGTATTACACTATACCATTATATGTAACAATTTGTTCGATTGTAAACCGGGGTGAAGGCTAACTGCTAAACCTCGGTATAGAAAAGCCTTGAAATAAATAAAATAAATACTTGCTTCTTTAAGGCAACAAGCAAATGGAAGAACAATTCTTATCAGATAAGTATTGTTATATTCTAAACATACTTTTACATTTAACCATACATACATGTGTATATGAGCTATTTAAATCCTAAGAATTGATTCTTTGTGGAACCTTATTGCATTTCATGTGTGCCAGTGGATTACAAGGACACAAGATAAGTATAGTTTGTAAGTGTGTAATTTATTACTCTCTTCTGTATATTATTATATATCTCTAATTACTCTAGTGCTCAATGTCCCTTTTGGTTATGTGTGCACACTTAGCTTATTTGGAGATGGGGTGGAGCTTGTGTAAGTGGCTAGTGATCATGTGTTTAGGTTATCTGAGGCTGAGAAGCTTTAGATGCTTGTAGATCGCAGCTAGCTGGCAACGTTTGCGTTCACAGGCATAAACTGATGTATCGCTCACTAAGGCTTCTCAGGATTAGTCTAATTGGTCCATCTCTTGGCCATGCAATCTGTGATATTACCTACTACTCTTTCTTAAACAAATCAGTAAGAGAAATATATGTCCTTATTACCAATAGTATTCTTCTGCCAACTAGAATCTTGCTATGTGTGTGACTGGAACCTAGTGGACAATAAAATTTATTATCTAACTATGAAAACAAAATGGTAATTAGATTTCCTAATTTCTTCAGAGGGAAATATTCTATCTACTATCTATCTTAATGTTAATCTTTCTTAAAGAATATCTGGTATGAAGCAATACAAAAGAAGGGCAGCAACTTCTCGCTCATACATACACACACTTGGGACATGCCTCTTCTAACTCAATAGTATTATGTCTTTATTTTAAATAAATACTCTTGGGCTTAAATTATTTTGAATTCTAATTCAACATAAAATGGTTCATAGAGGTTCTGGTTTACATATATCACCTTTTTTCTCCTTTAAGTTTATGTAAACCAGTTTTATCCTCCTTTATTCATCAAATAATATTTTTATAAACACTGAGCTTTTGTTTACATTTTCTATTAATTTCTTACTTATTCTTCTTCACTCAGACAGCTATCAATGCTGACAAACAATCTTGCAGGTCAGCTTAATTAAAATAATTTTTCCTCAGTGATAGTGGCACCATGCCACACACTAAACGTAAAGCAAAACTTAAAGAAACTACCTCTACTTCGGTCCAGTTTATTCGACAACCGCGGATCGAGGAGGTTTTTGCTGGCCTGGTGCAGCTACAGCCAGAAGGAGGGGCCATTGGAGGAGTCAACGGAGAGCAGCCATTGAGCCCCCTGGCCATAGAAACGTCTTTGAGCCCCAGCGCGCCTACTACCCCGGAAGCTCCGCTTAAGAAACTGGAACCCGTCGTGAACATCGTGGCTTTGCTGGAAGGAAAATCAGCTATCCAGGTAGGGGAACCCCAGAGAGGAGGTGAGGAAGCCATAATACCCTCGGTGAGCTTAGAGTCAACTAGCTCCAGGGACCCACCTGTGAAAGCGTTGCAGAAAGCCTATGAAGGTAACAGTTTTCTTAATTCAGGAGTGAGAAAAAAGAATGAAAGAGAATGAAATGTGTGTCCTATGTGAATCTCCACATTCTATTACCCCTAAAGTGACGTTGGAACACATATGAAAGGCTATTTCAGCGATGGAAAAATCTATTGCCTCATTGACAATTATGGTTAAAGAGAATATTGAGCAAAGTCATGCCTTAGAAAAGAGACTTGAGAAAAACGAATTATTAACCTCTGGCTTAGAAATTCACTATCCTTTCCTTCAGCAGAGTCTCCATTAATTTTCCCACCACAGAGGTAAGGCTAACCGACCTGTAGTCTGCAGCCTCCTCTCTGCTACCACTTTTGTGAAGCGGGACCACCATCGTTCTTATCCAAACCCACAGCACCACTATAGTTTCCAGGGATCTATTGAACAGGTCCTTCATCAAACCTGCCAACACATCCCTGAGCTCTCTCAGTATCCTAGGGTATATCTCATCTATCCCCATGGCCTTGTTCACTTCCCATTTGCCTAGCTCCTCCCATACATTCTCTTCCAGAATCAGAGTTTTGTCTGCATAATCTTTATACTGGTGCATGTTGGCATGGAGGATGATATACATGATATACATGATATACAAGGTAATATGATATACAAGGTAATAGTGAAAATTCAATAATTTCAGAGCCATTTGTCATGCATAGGGCCCAAAATTCAAAAGGCATAGGTGCTTGATTTTTTGAGTTACTTTTAAATGTAAAAAGTTGCCAGCACCAATCACCTAAAAATAAGTATCTTAATTTTAGGTAACTGACAAGGCAGCTAAGCTTAAGAGCCTTAAACGAGGGCAAGACCAGGAGTGGTGACAGGGTGGGATGAGGATGGTAGGTGACAATACTGATTTTCAGTGTTAAGTGCCTACTTGGGTAGTCACGGTAAATGCTAAGCTTATGCTAAGATTATGTCTTCCTGGCTTAAATTTATTTTTAGGATGACAAGACAGGAATCTTGGGCTGGGAGGGGGAGATCGAAGGACACCCTATTACATGTTCAAGTGTTTTTTTAAAACTTTGGCTAGGTGGAGGGGGGATCTGAGGGGCTGCTAACTAGAGGACTTAGCTGCCTAGCACTGATTTTCAGCAGTAGGTGGCTAAGTTTAGGGACCTCAGTTTAAAATATCTTTTATTTTAATTTAGGTTCCTATTTTCAGCCTGATTTTTAATTGCTTAAAAATGGCTAAATATAGGAGCATAAAAGAGGCATGAAATCATGGGCCTCATTAATTAAGCATTTTTTCCCATAGACTCAGAATGGAAGAAAAGCCTTAGTGAATCAAACCCTAAATCAAGATGCCTAGCACTTTTTTTTTTAAATTTGGGCTCCTAGTGTTTTTTTTGTTTGTTTGTTTTGTTTAGTTTGTTTGTTTGTTTGTTTGTTTTTTGGGGGGGTTTCCCTTCTTCTGGATTGCCATGTATACAGAGCTGTAAAACAATCAGAAGTAGTTTGGACTTTATGGATCTCTGGTCTTTTTCCAACTTACAATCAAATACAAAGACAACAGAAAATACTTAGCAAATCTGTAAACTACATTGAAGCACTTTTCATGCAATAAAACTGGTCTCAGATAGTATGTGCATCTGTCGAAAACAGCCAGGCTAAATAACATTAATTATAATCATAAGCTAGTTATTTTATTTTTGTTAAGATGACAGTCCACTATATGAAAAATGTATGTTGGTTTCATATTTAGTAATCATGCAAGTAAAATCATTTATCTTGCATTTGTTGTGGATTAATATTTGTTCAATCAAGAACAAGCGATAGCTGATCCGCCAGGTTAGCTTTCCTTTATAGATTAAAAATAACCCTGCCAAACTGGCAAAAGGATGCACTGATTTGTAGTCACTGTCCTGTAATCATTTACTAATTAACTTTGTAAAGGCAACAATCCACTGAATGAAAATCACATTTTTGTTTTTATTTCTTTTTAATAATAATCCAATTTAAATCAATTATCTTATGCTTTGTAGATTAATATTTGTCCAAAATAGAACAATCCACAACCATTCTATCCGTTGTTATAAGATGAGTTTATACTTATAGAGCCAGGACAAGATGCCAAACTGGCGAAGGGATGAACTGATTTGTAATCTCTGTCCATCAGTGCGGTGCTTCAGTGAACTTATGCCTGCATCAGGGGTAATGTCGTTATGGTTATAATGTCTGCAACACCAAAATATTCAATTAAAATATAGCAAAACTAGAAATGAGAGAGACCTCTCAAAAATTTGATTTACTCATGTCACACAGACTAACATGCCAATGTCCTAAACCAAAATGGAAGTCACATTAAGTCATTATGACTATCCCATAATTTAATGTCTTATTAACAAATCAGTTGGGTGCATCTCAGAAATGTCATCCAGGAAGCTCCCAAAAATGAAAATAATAATTGAATAAAATATTGTATGCATTTATTCTTCCTGAAGCAAATATGTAACATTTAAGCAAAGAAAAATAGAAATGTGATAGCAGAAGAGGTAGAGGACCAATCAGCCTATCTAGTCTGACCATCCACACCAGCTTTTCATCTCTGCAATCCAAACCACTCCCTTGGAGATACCTTGAGCTTATCCCAGGTTTTCTTGAATTCATTTGCTGTTCTTGTGTCTACCACCTCCACATGAAGGCTATTCCATGCATCTACCTCCCTCTCTATAAAGAAGTATTTCCTTAGATTACTCCCGAGTCTTCCCTCTTTCATCCACATCCTATGACCCCTTATTTAGAGTCTACTTAGTAACATAGTATTATGTTACTACATTATTAAGTAGACTCTCTGTCAATTGATACCTCCTGTGCATTGATAACTTAGATTAATTTAAATGTATCTAACTCATCTATCCTGCCTTTCCTCTATGGCATATATATTTAGATTTTTAAATCTGTCCTTATATGCTTTAGAACAAAGACCATTGTTGGTTTTAGTAGCCACCCTCTGGACTTACTCCATCCTGTGTTATATATTTTTGGAGATGTGATTTCTGGAACTTATTGTATTCCAAATGAGGTCTCACCAGGGACTTATACAGGGGCAATATCACTGAGGAAATTAAAAAGCTTTATTGTATCTCTCTGTCCATTTAAGCTTTAAGCTTATGCAGTTTAGAGATCAGAGGAGGCCAAACACATTTGATAACGCAACCAGTTTTAGAGTATAATGAAAATAAAGGATATGTAACAGTTGTTCAAGGCTGTATTGTCAGACTTTTTGGCTCCATGGATAAAATAAAAGGTAATGAGACTAGAAGTCAAGGTTTCCTAATTAGATACATGCATGATCCTTTCTTATCAGTAACAAGATGTGCTGTGCTTGTAGGTAACTATAGATAACTATAATTAGAACTTAGGCCATACTAACCTTTTGACCAATAATGATGTAATACATGTATTGCTAGAATAAAATGCAGAAGTGAAGCTGTGAGCTAAATATCTTGCTAAATCATGCCAACTTTGTATGTAGAAACAATACATATACGATTTACTGTATGAATTTTATAACACCCACTAAAAGCCAGTTTGAAGTGTAGCCTTCTCCATGTGATATTGTAATATTGCATGTAAAATAAATTTGGCAGCATTCCACTCTTGCACCCAATATTAATTAAAATAGAACCTTAAATATTTTTTTTAAAATCTGTTAATAAAGCAGAATAACTTCCCCTCAAGCATCATCCAAAATAACTTCCCCTAAGGATCATCCAAAATAACTAAAATAAAATAATAAGATATTCTCAGACTTTAAAATATCTCCTGTCACAAATGTTTTTCCTATTTAATATCACAATAATCATCTATGAAGGTGGAAAGGAGATACTTTTTGAAACATATATATGCCCCCATGCTAGAAAACAACCCTAACTATCCTGACACAGAGTCTACCTCCAAGCCTGTATCACTAGCAAAGTGCCATCTAGTTCAATAATGCTGAACTGAAGCTTCCATAGGCAAAGCAACTGTTATATGATTTTGTAAGTACTTTTATGACATGGATATCCAATAGTTAGAAGCACTTCTCTATGTCTATACTCCTCCTAGAAATGGAATGCCATCTAATTGCCTATATGATCATGTACATCACACCCAGGAGCATAGGAACACATGAAATGATCCATATTTTGTGTCTCTTCACTGAAGATACCTCCTCATTGTCATTGTCAGAGGAAGAGAAGGAGGAACTGGAGAAAGATGACTATAAGGGCCCAGCTCATACTCTAGCTGATGCAACCGACTCCACCACTGGGGAACAGCAGCCACCAAGATCAACATTGACTCCACCACCACCAACAGGGGACCTACCGGTATAATTCCAGCCCCTTCACCCCACATGGGAGGCCCCGAGTCAGCAAATTCAGTCATCCCTCTTTCCATCCCAGTAAGGCTCCTCCCCCTTTCTGCCCCAGAATCTAGGGATGCAAAGACTCAGGCCAGCCAGCCATTTCTTGCTGAGGGAGACCCTGACCTACCTCCTGCAAACTCTCCTGCCATTATCTGCTGACATGGTGGTAGCTCCTGAGCCTGGCTCATTGACTGGAGCACCCAATCCAGGCAAGGAGCCTGTGTATATCAGGAGCCATTCGGCCAGGGCATATAGATTATTGTGGAGGAGTTGCAAGGGGTTTGAGCTGATCTCAGGAGTCTGGTTGCTGTGGTAGGGTGACTTGTCAAGATTCAAGAGTATCTCATGGCTGCTCTTAAGCAAGTTGCCATAAGGCCACTACAACAATCAGTGTTGGGTGTTGTTTAGAGATAGGTGACCACTCCATAAATTTTTACTTGCAAGTACAAAAATTGGATAATTATTTCATAGGGATGTGAATCGTTTTTTGACGATTTAAAATATCGTCCGATATATTTTAAATCGTCAAAAAATCGTTAGGGCCACGATACAATACCAATTCCCCCGATTTATCGTTAAAAAATCGTAAATCGGGGGAAGGGGGAGGGCAGGAAAACCGGCACACTAAAACCCCCTAAAACCCACCCCCGACCCTTTAAATTAAATCCCCCACCCTCCCGAACCCCCCCCCCAATGCTGTAAATTACCTGGGGATCCGGCGGTGGTCCAGAACGGCGGCGGTCTGGAACGGCCCCCTCAATAGAATCGTGTTGTCTTCAGCCGGCGCCATTTTTCAAAATGGCCGCCGCAAAATGGCGGCGGCCATAGACAAAAACGATTTGACGGAGGAGGTCGTTCCGGACCCCCGCTGGACTTTTGGCAAGTGTTGTGGGGGTCAGGAGGCCCCCCAAGCTGGCCAAAAGTTTACTGGGAGTCCAGCGGGGTTCCGGGAGCGATTTCTCACCGCAAATCGTTTTCGTACGAAAATGGCGCCGGCAGGAGATCAAGTGCAGGAGGTCGTTCAGCGGCCGGCCGGCTGAACGATCCTGCAGACATCGGCTGGGCGGCCATCCCCCGCTGAACGACCTCCTGCAGTCGATCTCCTGCCGGCGCCATTTTCCGTACGAAAACGATTCGCGGCGAGAAATCGCTCCCGGAACCCCGCTGGACTCCCAGGAAACTTTTGGCCAGCTTGGGGGGGCCTCCTGACCCCCACAAGACTTGCCAAAAGTCCAGCGGGGGTCCAGAACGACCTCCTCCGTCGAATCATTTTTGTCTATGGCCGCCGCCATTTTGCGGCGGCCATTTTGAAAAATGGCGCCGGCTGGAGACAACACGATTCTATTGAGGGGGCCGTTCCGGACCGCCGCCGTTCTGGACCACCGCTGGATCCCCAGGTAATTTAAAGCATTTGGGGGGGGGGGGGTTCGGGAGGGTGGGGGATTTAATTTAAAGGGTCGGGGTGGGTTTTAGGGGGTTTAGTGTGCCGGCTCACGATTTTAACGATTTTTCACACGATAGTTTACACACCCAAACGGCAACAATACGATTCCCTCCCCCTCCCAGCCGAAATCGATCGTTAAGACGATCGAGGACACGATTCACATCTCTATTATTTCATACAGTTTAACTAAGTTTGACCAATAATTATAACAAGACTCCATATTATTGCATAGCAATTTGAGTTTGCAAGAGGCATTTTATATGATGGTCCCATGTGGGATTTGTTGTTATTTTTGTGTGACCCAGCTTCACCAGTCACTAATATTTCCCAGTTATTTTCTAGCTAGGGATAGTAGAGGGTGTTTTGTAGGGGTGTGCATTTGTTTTCAATGAATGTGCAATCCGCAATGAATAGGTCCCTGTTTGTTTGATTCAATGGTTTGCAAAATGCATGGCAATCCCCCACGAATAAACATATCATATTAGTTTCATTCTTTTGGTTCGTATTGCTTTCTTAGTGGTCGTTGAAATAGGAGAAGGCCATGTGGGAGTATCCATAGCAACAATCAGCCCTTTCCTGTGAGTCATGTGACCTCACAGCCCTGTCATAGAGCGTGTGCGGGGAAAGGCGCTACGGTAGGTACCTGGAACTCGCAGAGGGAAGGGTGCTCTGCTGGACAACTCCACATCCCGTGCGGCAGGTCAGGGAGGATGGTGGCGTCTGCCTACCAATTTCCCTGCCCCGGGGACGTCGATCTGTCCGGGGCGCCGGGTGAGCACCCACCCTCTTTCTCCCTTTTGGGGAAGCCGGCATTCCCTCGGCTCCCAGCTCCCCGGCGGGATGAGAAAAGGAGGCGGCGGGCCTGCCGGTTGAACGTGCCACGCATCCAGAGGCACACGGCGGTCACCGGCGTGGGTTCGTCCTGGTGCCGCAGAAACACGAGGATGGCGGACTCCCTCTCTTGTGCCCCCTCGCTCGCAGTGGGTGGCGTCAAGGCAAGGTCTTGTGGTGTTGCCACTATCATGGTTCCTCAGTGTGTTGGTGCTAGTCTTTCTGCTGCTTTGTCCCTTTATCGGTGCCTTGTGGTTTTTTCTGACACTCTTTCTGCTTGCTATGTTCCCCTTCATTGTGCTGTAGGATGTTGATGCCACTTGTCTTGCCACTTTGCCTGTGTGCTGCCTTTGAGGTTCATGCATCTGTATTGGTGCTCTCTTTTGAAGCTGTGGTGTGTTTTTTACACTCTCGCTGCTGCTTTGCACCTCTGTTAAAGCACTCTTGCCACTCCTGGTACCCCTTTGCCCCTTTACAGTGCCTTAGCTATTTGCCACTTTGGTGCCACTTTGCCACAGCTAGTACGATTGGAGCTCTTTTCTCATTCTGATGATTGCTCCCCAGAAGTTTCATCAGAATTGATAAGAAAACCCCAATTCTGCAGCCAAAAAGGCTGCAAATACTTCCCCCATTGACTTTAATGGCAAGCAAAAAACAATGAAACTAATGAACGAATTGTTTTTTCCCCTATGAAACTAATGAAATGAATTTGGGTCCCAGCGAAATGAAAAACGAAACGAAATGTTTTCCTTCTGCACATTCCTAGTGTTTTGTATTTTAGAATTCCTCCCATTGCTGTAACTCTAGCTTTTGGGGTAGATTTTAAAAGGGTTACGCGCATAACTTATGCGCGTAACCCTCTTAAAAGGCCCCTGCGTGCGCCGAGCCTATTTTGCATAGGCTCGGCGGCACGCGCAAGCCCCGGGACGCACGTAAGTCCCGGGGCTTGCAAAAAGGGGCGGTCGGGGGCATGGCCAGGGGGCGTGGTTTCTGATCAGGGGCGTGATCGGGGACGTGTGGGCGGTCCGGGGCATGGCCAAGTGCCCTGACACAGCGGCCTGTGTCGGGGCCTGCCGCGCCGGCACGTATAAGTTACTACTGCCTGGAGGCAGTAGTAACTTTTCTAATAAAGGTAGGGGGGGTCTAGATAGGGCAGGGGTGGGTTAGGTAGGGGAAGGGAGGGGAAGGTGCAGGGGGGTGAATGGAAAATTTCCTCCGAGGCCACTCTGATTTTGGAGTGGCCTCGGAGGGAATGGGCAGCGCGCGCAGGGCTCGGCGCGCGCAAGGTGCACAAATGTGCACCCCCTTGCACGCGCCGACCCCGGATTTTATAAGATACGCGCGGCTACACGCGTATCTATAAAATCCCGCGTACTTTTGTTCGTGCCTGGTGCCATATTTCCAAAGGGGTAAAATCTACCCCTTTGGGAATATGGCATCTAGGGGAAAATAATCCCTTGGAGCATATTCAGTGCTTTAGTAGGAAGGGGAAGTTGAAGAGTTGATGAGGAGAACAGCTAGAGATTCCCAAGGATCTTAAGCAAGCGTTTTTAGGAGTTTCCCCAGGATTTCAGCTTAGGAGAAAGAAATTCCTTCAGGATTTTAGTCAATATTGAGAAGTATTTCCCACCAGGATTTAGAGGAAGAATATTGAAGTTTGAGATTCTTCACAGGGTTTCATGTGAAGAGTAATTAATACTTTTTGGGTGGGCCTCAGCTCATCACGTTCATATTTGGACACTGATAGACTTCTGAATATAATTTTTGGACTTTCAATATGAAATGAAGAGCATACTCTCGGTATCCCAAAGGATTCGGCAGTTCCAGGACACTTGGACGGTTTATAACACATGGAAGGAGGATCATTTGCTTGCCGCCACCAGCTGAGTTATTACGTTACAGATCTTTGACTATCTTTTTTGCTTTGTTCTCTTTGAAATCTTTTGTCTAGTATCCCTTTATGTTGTCTGACTCTCTGTCTACGCACCCATCATTACATTGCTCCATTATTCCATTCATCCATTATCTCTTTAATACTATCAGCTCAAGGGGAGGGGGGGGGGGGGTTGGGAGGTAAACTGTTTAGAATCAACAAAGGCTAAGACATGTGGAACGTGTTCCATTCACTTTATTCTTAAGTGTTGTTAAGTATACATGTACATCAGGTTATTCTCGCTGTTACAGGCTTGGTTATGGCTACATGTTACAAGGGTATTGTTCTTGTTATGGATTATGTATATATTTAAAGTTTTTCCTTGTTGCTATATGTATTATAATATTTTAGTAAAAAATATTTTAATAAAAAAAAACAGCCTGGCCATGAGCATATCTCCTGATATGCACCAAAGTGCCATTCTCCTTGAAAGGGGCAGGCTGGGGGATGGGGGCTGGGGGGGGGGGGGGGGGGGGGGCGGGGCAGGGGCCCCGGGAAGCGTGTGCTGGCGGCTGGCCCGGTGCGCAGAACTTATTCCTGCATGGAGGAGCGTGAAAGTTCTAATTGTTAGGGTAGGTTTAGGAGTTGGGGAGGAGAGGGGGAGGAGAGGGGAAAAGGGAGGATAGTCAGGTAGGCTGATAGGAAAGTTCCCCCCCTTGCATGCACAAGACGCTATCCGCCTGCAGATGCACGTACACAGATATTAAAATCATGCATGTGCGCGTGGGAATCATATTTATTAACTTGCATGCGGTGACATGCGCATGTTATAAAATTGCTGCGTCCATGTTAGTGTGCCGGGAAAATCTATCCTTTATTGAATAAGAGGGGCAATAATACTGGTAAATTTGAAATAATGTTGAACTATTGTAAACACCACTTGATTCAGTTTTACCTGCACTTCCTCATAACTAATGATCCTCTTTCCTTATTCTATGCTTTCTTGAATTGCTTTGGCCCCCATCATCTCCACTGACAAGCTGGTCCATGCATCCACTATCCTTTCATTGAAGAAATGTTTTACAATGTTACTTTGAGGATTTTGAAATAAACTTCCTTTCCGGGGAAAAATGTTTGCTTCTTGTGTTTTACTTATACCGTTGCGATATTTTAAAATCTCTGTCTTGCATGCTTTTCTTTATTTATAATGCAAAACCACCTGATATCAAGTTGTCTCCTGTTTGTTTAAATATCATATATATATATATATTTTATTAATAAAGTTTTGCTTTACTGTGGTTGTATAGTTTTTGGCTAAATTGGCTATATATAAGGATGGAAGGAATAGGTAAGGCTAACCGATGTAGTCAGCTGAAGTACAATTGTCATTTCTGTCACTCTGTGGGTTTCGGGAATTTTGCCCTGAGCTTCGCCTTAATAATTGTTTTTCACTTGCATATCTATTACCTTGTGGAATTCATGCATGATTTTAGATAAGGTCAGAGCCAACTGAGACAAGCAAAGTCAACATTTTTGGGCAATGTGAACTGGGAGGTCAGCAAACCTTTCTTGTCCCTTTTGAGTTTAGTACATTCTGATGATGACACAGACATTTTTTGCAACTCATTCCTAAACTAACCCTAGAGGGTGAGTAATGGGTTTCATTGCACAGCTTGTAGGCTTATGTTTCCTAGTTATGTTCCCTTGAATTACCATGGGGTTGGGTCTCTTTTTAACCTCTGGTAATTTACGAGTGGAAAACATTAGAATAGCAATTGCCATAAAAGCAAATATTTGGGAGATATTCAGCAAACAGATGAAAAAACAAAACACCATTTTGTTATGGCTTAAAAATTATTTTTAGTGCACTAAAGAAAAAGAGACACTATAGATGCTCCAATTTTGCCCTTCATTCTGCCAACCCCCCCCCCCCCCCCCCCGATATATCCACAAAATGTTTGTCACCCACAAGTTTTGCACCTTGCTACCTTATATCCATCTTCAGGATCCCTGAGATCCAATTGTATTTATTTCTGCCTGAATGGTGCCCATTCCCCATTATTTCATACTTCCTACTTTTACAATTTTTTTACACTGAAAAATAAATAAGAAAACTAGATTTAGCGAAGCCTGATTTACTTTTTCAGACAGCACACCCAAAACTTGCACACACATATAGCCGATTTTATAACACGCATGCGTATTCATGCATATATGCACATCTGTTATAAAATTGCCGCATCCATGTGCATTCGCCGCCAAACACACACACTTGTGCACCCGCGCACGGGTCTTAAATTTTACTTCTGTGTTTACTACCCCAAGGGAAATTTTCAAAAGGCCTATACATGCATGTCAAATGGAGTTTTATCTGTGTATATGCTTTTAAAACTGAACTCTTTTTTTTAAATTTAAAAAGTATGCATGTAAATTATTTTAGCAATATTATGGATACCAAATAGGTACAATGTGTGCACACAGGTGAACTTTTAAAAGCCCGGCGTGTGCCAAAACGAGGAGATACTGTTATGGTTAATGGTGTTGGGTGGATCCTTGGACACTGTGGCATCGACCACGGGGGGGGGGGGGGGCAGTCCCATGAGGGACCACGGTGTCAGGCTAGACTCCGGACAGACAAACACAGATTTGAATCTTTTATTAGAGAGTTTAAGTAACCACCAGAGGTGGCAGTGGTGAGTAGTGGATGTAGAGCCCAGCTAGGTGCGTCTCACACAGAATGCTGGAACAGCGGATCCTCTGCAAGGCAGTGCTGTAGTGGAAAGAGACTGAGAGTTATGAGCACACAATAGGATTTACATTCAGAGTCCCAATGTAGAAATAGGAGAAGCTCCGAGACAAGGAGAGCAAGCCCTCGAGGAGCGAGTACCTGGTCCCTTAGAGCAAAGAGACTCGGTAGCATTGTACTCACTTAACAGTAACAGAGATTCCACTAGACGAGAGATCTGGCACCGGAGCGGAGGGCAGGCCCTCGAGGAGCGAGTACCTGGTTCCAGTGAAGCAGTACTATGGAGAGAGATGGTGTTTGTACTCACTGATGGTAACTGTAAGTTAGCTCTTCCAGGTAGAAGGGTAGAGGTTGCAGACAGCGACACAGGGAACATGGGCCCTCGAGGAGCGAGTACCGGTTTCCTGATAGCACCTGAAAATAAGCAGAGATGCCCCTGAGGAGCAGGTACCCAGTTAGAGACCCCGAAGGGTAGTAAGAGTTCCAGAAAGCGCTGGAGTGGCAGAGTAGCTTAGGAACGGACAGGGAATCCCATCCGTACGAATCCTGTTGCTAACTCAACGAGCTAGCAAAAACTGTAAGCAGATATACCCGGAAGACGTGATGTCAGAACAGGGGGATGCCCCTGAGGTTCATGCCAACGTGGAAAAGATGAAGGCGGTGTGTGCGTGCGCACCCTAGAGGTACCTTGAAGGAGAATGGCGGGAGGCAGCACCAAAGCCAGTCCGGGGACACCGGAGAGAACGGCAAGCAGACGCCACCACGGCCATCAGTCCAAGGTGAGCGGGAGGAGCCGAAAGTAGAGAGAGATAGGCGGGGCGAAGCCCTCAAAGACTGATGGACGCAACACTACAGTACATGCACAAAATGTGCTGGTGTTTGCCAAGTAGATTTTAGAAGCCGTCTAGATACGCGCGTACATGCAGCTACGCGCACAAATAAAAAGTTCACAAAAAGGGGTGGAGCGTGGGTGTGGTCTGGGTGGAGCATGTGTGTCTCAGGTGATGGGTGATGAGCGTTTAAATACTTACACACACAGGTGCGAGCCAGGGATCTTCTGTTAAGTAACTTTACTTGTGCTATGGATGATGTGTAAGTCATTAAACCAAAAAAATCTGAGCAAGTCAGCAGGGTTTTAAGGATCAGGGCAAGCAGGGGAGAAGGGAGGCTATTAAACAATGGGGGTTTGGAGTCCTGTCCCTTAACTGGGTTAACTGGGTATGAACTGGGATAAGTAGCAATGATGTCAGCATGCGTTCATTGTAAAATTTTCCCACTTAAGCGGTAGGCGCATTTTTTAAGTATCTGATTTCTGTGCCAAGGCAGTTCGAATAGTTTTTATATACTGTGTCTGTTATTTTATTGATTATATATATATTTTTATATTTTTTTCAATAATGTATAACTATGTACTATAATATGCTTAGCACATATTATTGTTATAAGCGGAATATAAACATTTTTTAAATAAAATAAATAGATGCAGGATTTGCGTGCTTATGCACACGTCAATTTAAAATTGAGCGCACATGTACGTGCGTCCAGGCTATTTTATAGCATGCATGCATGTTATAAAATGCCCATGTACCTAGGCGAGAGCCGACAAATAAGCGAACATGTGCACCCGCATGTCACTTTGAGAATTACCATCTTATTTTTGCCAGAATAATTTCAGAGCAGAATGTGTGCATAATTTTGCTTTGAAAATTAATGAAAAGTTTGCCGGTAAATAGTGCCAACACCATCTGAAAATTGTCCCCAAAGGTGAAAACTAAAAGAGAAACACCTTGAATTTTATATAGTTACGGCAGCACCAACACTTTTCTATGGATCTGAAAAATGGGTTATGCGTAATAATGTTATTAGCAGACTTCAGGCATCAGAAATAAAATGTATAAGACTAGTTAAAGATTAGGAGTGAAAAAATAAGAAACAAACTAAATATTTATTTTGTGTATGAGAAATCCAAATATTATAAAGTATCATGGTACCTGCTTGCACTCCCTTCTTCCAGTAGATCTGGATACCGCTTCATCTGTCTTCTGGTCTCTATTCAGCTGGTCTCTAAGATGCTATTAGATTCTGCAACTCTGGTTAGTTCTTTATTTCACAGATTTACCTTGTTCCTTCTCCTGGGTGCAATTGCTATTTATTTAGATCCTCTCATCCCAATTGCTGAGTTGACTTAAACAGACATAGTCCCAAGTTATTATTCTTAATCAAATATCTTTATCTTGTATAGTAAAGCCACTCTTTCCTCAAATAGTATACAATCTTTGTGCCACTATTTCCTCCACAGCATGAGGCCAGCTTGTACTCTATGGGCCTAGTTCTAGAGGATCGAGGCCTTATTGCCACCTCCCACTGTAGCTTGAAGCTGAGGTTTAGATTTCCCCTTTTGCTCCCTGGTTGCACCTACATCCGCTCACAGCAGTGTTCCCACTCCTTAGAGTATCCTCTTCTGGAGGAGGATTCCACCACTGGTCTCCCAGGTCCTTCAGTTCGGGCTTTTCCGCTGGGCTGTTCAACATTTCCACCTCCATCTCCTCTGCTTCTTCTGATGATTCTATTAAACTCCTTACTTTTCCTATCCCCCCCCCCCCTTCTGGCAAACTCTTTACCTTTTCCCAACACACCTGAGTACTCTCCTCCCATCGATGATGTAAGGTCTGGAAGGTTCCTCTACTCTATTCTCAGGACCTCCCCATCCAGAGCCCTCATGTCTTAAGGGAAATGGAGTCTTCCTCCTATTCTGATCCCTATTGCTTTCTGCAGACCGCTCCCGGATTTTCCTTTCAGCGTACCTTCCCTTACTTGATAGGGGTATATAATACCCATCACAAAAGAATGATGAAGACAACATAAAGAAAGAATGAAAATGGTAGATTTCTGAAAGAAGCTCTTAAATTTTGACCTACAGGACCAAGAGATCCCAGCTGGCATATGTAGGAAGAGATGGATATATGGTCATATATATATAATGATGCTGGAATAAGTATTATCCAACATTTTGTTTGGACCATAAGAACATAAGAACATGCCATATTGGGTCAGACCAAGGGTCTGTGAGGGAGTCGGTTGGACCATTAGATGACAGAGGGCTTAAAGGGGCTCTTAGGGAAGATAAGGCCATTGCAGAAAGACAAAATGAATTCTTTGCCTCCGTGTTTACAAACGAGGATGTTGGGGAGATACCAGTTCCGGAGATGGTTTTCAGGGGTGATGAGTCAGACGAACTGAACGAAATCACTGTGAACCTGGAAGATGTAGTAGGCAGGATTGACAAACTAAAGAGTAACAAATCACCTGGACGGGATGGTATGCATCCTAGGGTTCTGAAGGAACTCAAAAATGAAATTTCTGATCTATTAGTTAAAATTTGTAACCTATCATTAAAATCATCCATTGTACCTGAAGACTGAAGGGTGGCCAATGTAACCCCAATATTTAAAAAAGGCTCCAGGGGCGATCCAGGTAACTATAGACCAGTGAGCCTGACTTCAGTGCCGGAAAAAATAGTGGAAACTATTCTCAAGAACAAAATTGTAAAGCATATAGAAAGACATGATTTAATGGAACATAGTCAACATGGATTTGCCCAAGGGAAGTCTTGCCTAACAAATCTGCTTCATTTTTTTGAAGGGGTTAATAAACATGTGGATAAAGGTGAACCGGTAGATGTAGTGTATTTGTATTTTCAGAAGGTGTTTGACAAAGTCCCTCATGAGAGGCTTCTACGAAAACTAAAACGTCATGGGATAGGAGGTGATGTCCTTTTGTGGATTAGAAGCTGGTTAAAAGACAGGAAACAGAGAGTAGGATTAAATGGTCAATTTTCTCAGTGGAAAAGGGTAAACAGTGGAGTGCCTCAGGGATCTGTACTTGGACCGGTGCTTTTCAATATATATATAAATGATCTGGAAAGGAATATGACGAGTGAGGTTATCAAATTTGCAGATGATACAAAATTATTCAGAGTAGTTAAATCACAAGCAGACTGTAATACATTGCAGGAGGACCTTGCAAGACTTGAAGATTGGGCATCCAAATGGCAGATGAAATTTAATGTGGACAAGTGCAAGGTGTAGCATATAGGGAAAAATAACCGTTGCTGTAGTTACACGATGTTAGGTTCCATATTAGGAGCTACCACCCAGGAAAAAGATCTAGGCATCATAGTGGATAATACTTTAAAATTGTCAGCTCAGTGTGCTGCAGCAGTCAAAAAAGCAAATAGAATGTTAGGAATTATTAGGAAGGGAATGGTTAATAGAACAGAAAATGTCATAATGCCTCTATATCTCTCCATGGTGAGACAACACCTTGAATACTGTGTACAATTCTGGTCGCCGCATCTCAAAAAAGATATAGTTGCGATGGAGAAGGTACAGAGAAGGGCAACCAAAATGATAAAGGGGATGGAACAGCTTCCCTATGAGGAAAGGCTGAAGAGATTAGGGCTGTTCAGCTTGGAGAAGAGACAGCTGAGGGGGGATATGATAGAGGTCTTTAAGATCATGAGAGGTCTTGAACGAGTAGATGTGACTCGGTTATTTTCACTTTCGAATAATAGAAGGACTAGGGGGCATTCCATGAAGTTAGCAAGTAGCTCATTTAAGACTAATCGGAGAAAATTCTTTTTCACTCAACGCACAATAAAGCTCTGGAATTTGTTGCCAGAAGATGTGGTTAGTGCAGTTAGTGTAGCTGGGTTCAAAAAAGGTTTGGATAAGTTCTTGGAGGAGAAGTCCATTAATGGCTATTAATCAATTTTACTTAGGGAATAGCCACTGCTATTAATTGCATCAGTAGCATGGGATCTTCTTAGTGTTTGGGTAATTGCCAGGTTCTTGTGGCCTGGTTTTGGCCTCTGTTGGAAACAGGATGCTGGGCTTGATGGACCCTTGGTCTGACCCAGCATGGCAATTTCTTATGTTCTTATGTCCATCAAGCCCAGCAACCTGTTTCCAACAGTGGCCAATCCCGGCCATAAGAACCTGGCAAGTACCCAAAAACTGTCTGTTCCATGTTACTGTTGCTAGTAATACCAGTGGCTATTTTCCAAGTCAACTTAATTAATAGCAGGTAATGGACTTCTCCTCCAAAAACCTATCCAATCCTTTTTTAAACACAGCTACACTAACTGCACTAACCATATCCTCTGGCAACAAATTCCAGAGTTTAATTGTGCATTGAGTGAAAAAGAACTTTCTCCGATTAGTTTTAAATGTGCCACATGCTAACTTCATGGAGTGCCCCCTATCTTTCTATTATCCGAAAGAGTAAATAACCAATTCTCATTTACCCGTTGAAGACCTCTCATGATTTTAAACACCTCTATCATATCCGCTCTCAGCCGTCTCTTCTCCAAGCTGAAAAGTCCTAACCTCTTTAGTCTTTCCTCATAGGGGAGCTGTTCCATTCCCTTTATCATTTTGGTCGCCCTTCTCTGATTCTTCTCCATCGCAACTATATCTTTTTTTGAGATGTGGCGACCTGAATTATATACAGTATTCAAGATGCGGACTCACCATGGAGCGATACAGAGGCATTATGACATTTTCCGTTTTATTCACCATTCCCTTTCTAATAATTCCCAACATTCTGTTTGCTTTTTTGACTGCCACAGCACACTGAACCGACAATTTCAATGTGTTATCCACTATGACCCCTAGATCTCTTTCTTGGGTGGTAGCTCCCAATATGGAATCTAACATTGTATAACTATAGCATGGGTTATTTTTCCCTATATGCATCAAATTGCACTTATCCACATTAAATTTCATCTGCCATTTTGATGCCCAATTTTCTAGTCTCACAAGGTTTTCCTGCAATTTATTACAATCTGCTTGTGATTTAACTACTCTGAACAATTTTGTATCATCTGCAAATTTGATTACCTCACTCGTCGTATTATTCATCATTTATAAATTGCTTAAAAAATATGTGAATCATTTTATCATCTGACTTAGAAGCTCAGAATTTGGCTAGAAATATAGAAATATAATGCAAACAAAACCCCCTTGCAGCCTATCTAGTCTCCTCATCCACACAACTGCTCAGCTCTACAAAAATTACCACTCTGTCAGAGTCTCATGCTTTCTTGAAATCAGATACTGTCCTTGTCTCCACCATCTCCATTGGGAGCATGTTCCATGAATCCACTACCCTTTCTGTTAAGAGATACTTCCTTAGATTACTCCTTAGTCTATCCCCTTTCACTCTCATCCCCTGACCTCTCATTCTAGAGACTCCTTTCTGTTGAAAGAGGCCCACTTCATGTGCATTGATACCTCTGAGATATTTAAATGTTTCTATCATATCTGCTCTATCTCACCTTTCCTCTAGGACATATCTGTTTTGATCTTTAAGTGTATCCCCATAGGCTTTACAGTGAAGATCACTGACCATTTTTAGGAGCAACCCTCTGGACCGACTTCATCTTGTTTATAATCTTTTGAAGATGCGATCTCTAGAACTGTATACAGTATTCCAAAGGAAGCTTTCGTCTAGGAGTTAAATAAATAGGAGCAATATTGCCTCCTTTTTTTCTGCTGACCATTCCTCTCCCTATGCACCCAAATATCCTTCTGGTTTTTGCTGTCACCTTATCTACCTGTTTGGCCACCTTAAGCTCATCATATATGATCACCTCCAGATCCTGCTCTTTTTTTTTGTACATAGAAGAATTTCATGCCCTTTAGGGTACACATGTTTAGACCTTTATGTCTTTACCCATATGTTTTACAATGAAAACCACTGACCATTTTAGTAGCCAACTTCTGAATCAACTCCATCCTGTTTATAGCCTTTTCAAGGAGCGGTCTCCAGCATAAATGCAGATATAGAGATTCAGAAGTATATATTTAGGGGTGCTAGGGAGAAGGAATGGTGAGGGCCGATTAATTCTTTCACACCTTCCTCATTCATTCATGCTACATAAAACCTTTCCTATTTGTATCTTTTCTCATCTAATGAGGTCTCTTTTAATACTGGGAAGTGTCTGTACTGCCTTAGCATAGAAGGCTCGATATAAGCGGACTATAAATGTTTTAAATAAGAAATAAATAAATGATCCTAATGCTTGTAAGGGAGAGCCTCTCTGAGCCTATTTACTGTTCAGTTGTTATGGCTTTAAAGCTGAAGTACATTGCAATTCTTTCCAAAATTAAAAACCATCATAAAGATATGAGTGGAACTGAGGAGGAAGAAGCAGTTCTCGCGGGGCCACCCCAGCAAACAGTAGAAATTGGTAACCAAAGTGAATCTAGATGCCTTGATTAAGGAATTCAAACTTCTCAAAACAGAGTAACCAGGGTAGCTATGACAGGTCTGTAAGCCAACTCAATATTATTCAAGAGACACAAATAACCTGAAGCAGAATTCTAGTAAAAATAAATAGGCTGGAGCTTTATTACATAGTCAAAACTCTGACAGCAAGTCTAAACTTAGTACCCAAGTCTTGTACTAACATATGATACTAACTTAAGCTGATCAAGGAGAACTTCCCCTACCCCAAATTCATTCCTGGCCCACCCCAAGCAAGGAAAGGGCGGTGGCATTGAGTATGTAGGTCTGGGCCATCTGGACAACCTGCCCTCCAGTCTACAGCTTGGCTGAGAGAGGAGTCACCAGCCTGCCATCAAACTGTCTTCTGTGCTCTAGGCACTGGCAGTAGACGGCCATTTTCTTGAGCTTTACTGCAAAGATAGTGCCAAAAATGTAAATATTACCTCCCCCCCCCCATTTAGTCTCAGGAACCCCAGCACAGGACCGGAACAGTCTGCTTGGTCATGCACAGGGCCCACCATCACATGCTGCACCCACATTAATCAGCCCCACACCGGCCCCCCTTTCTATTTTGTTTTATATATATAAGCCCCGGTCAGACCTCTCTTTCAGTCATTAAGAAATAAATCCTGGCCAAGGTCAGATAGATGCAAGCCATCTGGCTGGAACAGTTCAGCACAGTCATGGACACCATTTGTGTCTGATTGTAACAGCTGTTGTGATGGATTACTTATTTACTGTCTTGCTGATTGATCTTGGCTGAGCCTCGCAACACAGGCAAGAATGGACCCCATCACCAGTGAGGGACAATTTCAGAACAGAACCCCCAAATCAGAACAGGGGCAGAACCCCCAAATCATTGCCTCCAAGTTGAATAATCAACACATTTGGGTTAGTCGGCCTAAACAGAAGTTGATGAACACCAGGAGTAAGATCAACCCAGTGCATACCTCTGCAACTGAACCAATGCACCCAAACGTCCTGTGTCACAAGTCCAGATGGATATCGAAGGAGCTGGACTTTGCATATCCCTCTGCCTATAAGATGCATGAGTGACCCATTATACCTGTTGTCCCCTGCAACTGCTTGACAGCTACAATAAAAGAAAACATTAGTTAAGGCAAGGTGTTGGCAAGCTACCCTTCTGTGTAATGTAAGAGGTGTAGGCAGCTGAGCACCATGATCTATTCACTGAATTGTCCTGATTGGGAGACTGGAGGAAGCTGCACTGGTGGCTGTTGCAATACTGAAAGAGTGGGTGCTATACCTCCTGGTCTGTATTTGAACAAGCTGAAGAATGGCAGTGAACTGAAATCTGCTCAGAGTGAACCATCTATGTGCAACAAAAAATTACCCTTCCCTTATGGTTACAATGAGAGATGGTCCCTCACATTAGATACCGGGCCCTAATTCTATGATTGAGTGGGAAGCATATTTATGAGCATTACCTGTAAGGAAGTAGTGGATATCTGTATTATATATATATATATTTTTTTTTTTTTTTTTTAAGTTCACTGGTCTTTCTGAATCAGCTGTTGTATAAAGCTTTATTCATCACGTTTTCTCTTTGAATAACCTTTGCAAGTGTCATCTGGCAGATCACATCATTTACTTGCTCCCAGCCTCGTTTTGCTTCTTTACAGTGAAGGAGGAAGGCTGGGGAAAGCTTTGCGTGGTAAGCATAATTGTTAAGCATTTGCTTTTGAAGTAGTATTTTTTAGTGACTAAAAGTGAATTTTAAAAGCCCCACGCAGGCATTAATTAGGGGATGCGTGAATATGTTTGGCTTGCACTCTCCAAGTAGAATTTTGGCGCCTGCCATTTGAAGCCATATGATATGAAAGGGCAGGATCAGAGATTACAAATACCGCATAGCTTTGGGGTGAAGTAAACAAGTAACTGTGGCCCAATTTTCTTCCTTCTGGAAAGGGACACAAGTCAGCCTGCATTATGGTCTAGCTAAAACATCAGAAATAAGTCCCAGAGGATATTCTATTCCTTATTTGGAGCTTTTCTATACTTATGACCTTAGTCTAGAGTAATTCCTAGGTTTCATAACCTTCTATTTACTCCTCCCCCCCCCCCCCATGTAACAGTAACAACACATGCACATGGGTCATTCCATTAATGAATTAAAAATCATTTCTGCATACAGATTTGGTTACATGGATGGTGAACATGATTTTTAAAACACTAATGGCATGACCTAGTTACGGGCGTTGCTACTGTTCTAGGGCCCCCTTGCCCTTGATACCTGTAACACTTACCCATCCCAAAGTTCCCCATCCCCAACCTGTAAAAGTCCATGAAATGAACTCTAAAATGCTCCTCACCGAAACAACTCCCTAACACACCTCCAACTCCCAACCTCCAAATGGTCTCCTAAAACTTTATATCCACATTTAACCTCTCAAAACCCCTTCCCCCAGCCCTAATCCACAAATGACCCCCCTAAAAGCTACAATTTGCCCACCATCATCTCACTAGCTACATTCACATTCCAACTTCCCCTAAGTACTTATCCCACAGAGGTAGTTCACCCCTCTATTGTATTGGGCCTACAATTCCCTCCAGGCCCTTCTCAGTCTTGCATTGTATCTTCTGACCCTTGATCAGAAAAATAATTCCTTCATGTCTCACTACCAGGGACACCAGTCGGCACATATCCCTGATGGCAAAATTGGGCTTGCATGGATAGGAGGGACCATGTTGGAATAAGCCCGCACCATAAGAACCAGAAGATTACGGGGGAGAAGAAGGACTTGTGAGTTGGAAGGACTCTTGGGCTGAATCACCGCTTGTGCCATTGCCGACACCCCAAGAAAGGAGGAGAGGCTTCATCCCCCAGTCGGTCCCTAATGACGTCATCAAGGAGCGCCCGGAATACCTTTAAATTCAGGGCTCTGTGACACGCAGGCTGGGGAGGAGAGGAAGCACTTGTGAGTTGGAAGGACACGCGGGCTGAATCACTGCTTGCACTGGTGCCGATGCCCCGAGAGAGGAGGAGAGGCTCCATCCCCTAGTCAGGCCCTATCGACATCATCAAGGCACACACAGAATACGCTTAAATTCAGGGCCCTGCGGTGTGCAGCCACCGGCGTGTGGCCAAAGCCACGCGCCAAAGGGTCATGCCCCTGAGCACAAAATGGGGGAAAAAAGGAAATCTAAAGCCTGGACCTCCTCTACTGTATTTTCCTCGTCAGTAAGGCATGGACCCATGGATGACCACAATACTCGTATTGGTGAATCATCCACTAGGGTCTGTATGGGGGTTAATTCACCCTTGGGGATATCTTTAAGTCCTGGGCCCACTCAGCCACCCTTTCAACCTGCTGCAGTGTCACTTTCCAAAGATTTGACTGTTTAGGAACATTTCTGACACTCCTGTGGTAGCCTTTCAACCTCCACTGGCTACAGGGAGTTATGGGGTGAAAAATCAGCCAAGGCCAATCTCTTAAGCATTGTTGGCCTCGGAGAGTACCCCCCAATTCTACCTTTTCCCTCAATAATTCCCTCTATGAGTGAACTAGTTGAGGGAATTGAAGAACAAGAAAATGTTACCCTTTTAGATGTGTGTAGATAAAAAGATGTCTAGTTCAATGTCTCAGATTCATATTTTTTCAGTTGAAATGAGAGCTAAGATGGAAGATCAAGCTAATAGGATTAAAAGTGTAGAGGGCTATTTCTATGTTTAGCTTTCAGTTTGCTCCTTTGCAAATTGCTTGTACATCCTTTATTAAGGATAACCTTATTCTTCATAATCAGATTGAGGCGTTGGAAAATGAAAAGAGATCATGCAATCTACGCTTTTTAAATTTTCCTATTTCTAGACTTCTCTCACCTAGAGAATTATTTAGAAAGTATATTTGCAAAGTATTATCTTTTGATGAAGATAAGATTCCTGCTTTATCTAAATTATATTATCTTCCTAATAAGAAAGCAATATCCGCTCAGGAAGGGGAAATGAATGTTTTGGAAAGTCCTGGTATTTCCACGTTAAGATATTCTTTAGACAATATCTTAATTAGAGCTACTTTGTTGGTTTCTTTTTTATTGAAGCAGGATAAAGATCTGGTTTTTTTATAAATACTTTCATTGTAAAGATTTGGCTTTTTGTGGACACAAAATTCAGATGTTTCTAGGGTTACTCAAGCCCGTCGGAAACATTTCCTTTCTTTCAAACAAAGAGCTCTAAATATTGGTGCTAGTTTTTTCCTTAAATTTCCATGTAAATGTTTAATAACTTATCAAAATAATAAATGTATATTTCTGGATCCTTTGCAGTTAGATCGCTTTCTAAGAGATAAGACTTTAAGGTAGATTTTCAAAGATGCGCGTGTGTGTCCATGTGCGCATGCTACCTGGCGCGTGCGCATGGACACCCAATTTTATAATATGTGCGCACAGGTGCACACATGTTATAAAATCAGGGATTGGCACACACAAAGGGGTGCACACTTGTGCATCCTGCGCGCACCGACACCTGTGGCCTTCCTCAGTTCCCAACCCCTTCACTAAAGGAAATTAGTTTCTTACCTGATTATTTTCGTTCCTGTAGTACCACGGATCAGTCCAGACTCCTGGGTTTTGCCCCCACTCTAGCAGATGGAGACAGAGAAGTTTTCAAAACAAAACTCCGCCTTATATAAGATGCTGCCACCTACAGTCCAGCAGTATTACTCAATGTCAAAGCAGAATGGCTCTCAAAAAACCACCATAACTATGTACAATAACCCTTCAACAAGAAAAATAAATAACTGGTTCACTTAACCCTCCTAGGAACTGAACCTGTAGAACCACTTGAGGACGGTCAATCCAATTTCTGCAGATCTGAAAACAAATCAATCAATAACCAAGTGGACTCTCCCTTACTTCCATGTGTTCCACGGGCAGGACTCTGGACTGATCCGTGGCACTACAGGAACAACAATTATCAGGTAAGAAACTAATTTTCCTTTCCCTGTACGTACCCAGATCAGTCCAGACTCCTGGGATGTACCAGAGCTTTCTTACCTGGGATGGGATCTGGAGAGGCCTGCTCTAAGCACTGTTTCTCCAAAGCCTCCTTCACCTGATGCCTGAACATCCAGTCTGTAGTGTCTGGCAAAGGTATGCAAAGTCTTCCAAGTTGCCGCCCTGCAGATCTCCTTCAGTAAGACCATTTGACACTCTGCCTGCGAAACGGGTAGAATGAGCCCAAAAATCAAACAGTACAGGCTTACCACGCAGCAAATATGCCGAACCTATAGCCTCTTTCAACCAACGCAAAATCGTAGCTTTAGATGCCATATTTCCTTGTTTCGGACCAGCCCACAGCACAAAAAGATGGTCCGTCACACGAAACGCGTTAATAACTTCCAGATAATGCAACAACGCCCGATGAACATCTAGCTTCCGTAAATCTTTAGACCTAGAGTCTGACCGGTCCAAAACAGGAAATGATGGAAGCTCCACTGACTGATTCCCGTGAAAAACAGACACCCACCTTTGGAGGAAAGGAAGGAACCATCCACAAGGACATACCAGAATCCAAAATTCTCAGAAATGGCTCCCTACAGGATAGAGCCTGGAGCTCTGATACCCTGCGAGCGGATGTGATAGCGATAAGGAAAATCACCTTTAACGTGAAATCCTTTATTGTAGCCATTTTCAGAGGCTCAAAGGCGCTGTACACAGAGCTGAGAGAACCAAGTTCAGATTCCAAGAAGGACAAGGGTGACTGATTGGGGGATATAAATCCTTTGCCCCCTTTAGGAAAGGAGCCACATTGGGGTTAACAGCCAATGCCACACCTTGAATGGAACCACACAAACAACCAAGAGCTGCCACCTGAACCCTCAGGGAACTACACGATAAACCCTTGGCAAGTCCGGATTGTAAGAAACCTAAAATATCCATTACCAAAGACCAAATAGGAACAATCGCCCAGTCCTCGCACCAAGATTCAAAGATTCTCCACATGCGCACATACGCGAGGTTGGTGGAAGTCTTGCGTGACCGGAAAAGTGTTGCCAGCACAGCATTTGAATACCCTTTGCTCCTCAGGCGGCGCCTCTCAAAAGCCATGCCGCTAGACAAAAATGATCTACCTCTTCCAAACACACAGGCCCTTGATGGAGAAGGTCCAGGAGCAGTGGCAACCGCAGGGGACCCGCCACTGCCAGACTGACCAGGTCCGCAAACCAAGGCCATCTCAGCCACTCTGGAGCTATGAGGATGACTTCTGCTGGGTGTATCTCCACTCTACTGAGCACTTTGCCTATCAGCGGCCAAGGAAGGAAGATGTACAGTAGCACATTGGTTGGCCAGGGCAGCACCAGGGCATCTACCCCTTCTGCTCCTGTTTCTCTGTGGTGACCGAAGAAGTGCAGAGCCTTGGCGTTCTGAAATGTTGCCATGAGATCCATGCGAGTTACGCCCCATGTGTCGCATATCAGTTGGAAAGCTTCATCTACGAGCTCCCATTCCCCGGGATCGAGGCATGCCTGCTGAGAAAGTCCACCTGAATGTTTTTGACACTGCAATACTTACTAAATGCTTCTCCACCCAGCTGATCAGCTGCCGGGCTTCTGTGGCCACTGGCTGTGTCTTGGTTCCCCCTTGGCGATTGATATAAGCCACCATGGTCGCATTGTCAGAAATAATTCTGACTGACTTCCCCTGGAGGAGAGGGCAGAATGCTTGCAACGCTAACCACACTGCCCTGGTTTCCAGACGATTGATCGACCACTGAGATTCTTCCTAGGACCACTGTCCCTGCACCAAATTCCTCAGGCAAACCACTCCCCAACTGGAGAGGCTGGTGTCCATGGTCACCACTGTCCATTCAGGCACTTTCAGGGGAACTCCTCTGGATAAGTTGTCTGAGATAAGCCACCAATCGAGACTGGAGCATGCCGTATCCATAAGAGGGAGAGGTAAATGAAACTGTTCGGAGACTGGATTCCAACGTGAAAGCACACTGACTGTAAAGGATGCATATGAGCAAAGGCCCAGGGCACCAGCTCCAGGGTGGAAGTCATGGAGCCGAGAACCTGCAAATAATCCCACACTCTGGGGAGATGGTTGGCCAATAAGTCCTGCACTTGTGCTTGTAGCTTGACAATTCAGTCCGAGGTAAGGAACACTCTCCCCTGTTGAATGTCGAACAGAGCTCCCAAAAACTCCAAAGACTGGATGGGCACCAGTCGGCTCTTGGCTAAGTTGATCACCCAACCCAGTGATCACAGGAGTTGAAGCACTTTGTGAATTGCCAACTGGCTAAGCGACTCCAACTTTGCCCGAATTAGCCAGTCGTCCAGGTATGGATGCACCTGGAACGCCTCTCTGCGCAGATGAGCCGCCGCCACAACCATTACCTTGGTAAATGTTCTGGGCACAGTGATAAGACCAAAGGGCAAAGCTCAAAACTGAAAATGGCGACCCATCATCGAGAACCTCAGAACCTTCGGGTGGTCAGCCCAAATGCCTATGTGAAGATATGCTTCCGTTAGGTCCAGTGTCACCAGAAACTCTCCTTTTCTTATCGAGGCAAATACTCACTGTAACGTCTCCATGTGAAAACATGGCACCCTGAGGCAGCGGTTTACCACCCTTCAAATCCAGAATGGGTCGGAAGGATCCCTCTTTTATGGGGACTACGAAGTAAATGGAATAACGCCCTTTTCGCTGCTCCACCTGAGGAACCGGGGTGATGGCGCTGAATTGCAGAAGGTGTTGCAAGGTATCTTGTACTGCCTATCGTTTCTCTTCGTATCCGCATGTGGAGACCAGAAACTGCCCTGGAAGGCGGTGTGCAAAATCTAAAGCATAGCCTTGATTTATCACAGTAAGGACCCACTGGTCTGATGTCACCTTGACCCATTCCTCGTAAAACAGGGACAATCTACCCCCGACAGCTGGAACCGAGGAATGGGTCAGTGGACCCAAATGCGGACTGGGTAGCCCCAGTTCTGCCAAAGCGTCAGCCACGAAAGGGCTGAGACCAGGATTGTTGGCAACTGGACGCTTGCCGAAAGGAAGAAGCTGGAGCTTTGGACGGAAAAAAATCTCCGATTCCCTCTGAATCGAGACCTTGAAGAAAAGGAGCCCCTCAACATGGGCCTATCCTCTGGCAGTCGGTGAACCTTGTTCTCCCCCAGGGATTGAATCATATCCTCAAGGTCCTTGCCAAAAAGCAATTTACCCTTGAAAGGCAACAACTCCAGCTGAGCCTTGGAGGAAATATCCGCCAACCACTTTCTTATAGGGGTGTGCATTCATTTTGAACTTAAATGTAAAACACAACTTTTTTTTTTTTTAACTTAAAAAAAGTGATGAGGCGGAAAACGATCGGATTTCCAACTTATTCAACATAGCTATGTTGAATACGTTGGAAATCGTGATTGTTGATCCTAAATAAAAATTTAAAGCCCTCACCCTCCTTAATCCCCCCCCCAAGACTTACCAAAACTCCCTGGTGGTCCAGCAGGGAGTCAGGACGCCATTTCTGAACTCCTATGCGAGGAGCACGTGACGTCGGCGTCACGTCGGAGTGACGCGGCGTCACGTGATTCCCCGCGCGTTCGCTCCGGGACCCTCGTTGCACCCAAAAGGAACTTTTGGCCAGCTTGGGGCAGCTTGGCAAGCTGGCCCACAAAATTCAGATGTTTCTAGGGTTACTCAAGCCCGTCGGAAACATTTCCTTTCTTTCAAACAAAGAGCTCTAAATATTGGTGCTAGTTTTTTCCTTAAATTTCCATGTAAATGTTTAATAACTTATCAAAATAATAAATGTATATTTCTGGATCCTTTGCAGTTAGATCGCTTTCTAAGAGATAAGACTTTAAGGTAGATTTTCAAAGATGCGCGTGTGTGTCCATGTGCGCATGCTACCTGGCGCGTGCGCATGGACACCCAATTTTATAATATGTGCGCACAGGTGCACACATGTTATAAAATCAGGGATTGGCACACACAAAGGGGTGCACACTTGTGCATCCTGCGCGCACCGACACCTGTGGCCTTCCTCAGTTCCCAACCCCTTCACTAAAGGAAAATTAGTTTCTTACCTGATTATTTTCGTTCCTGTAGTACCACGGATCAGTCCAGACTCCTGGGTTTTGCCCCCACTCTAGCAGATGGAGACAGAGAAGTTTTCAAAACAAAACTCCGCCTTATATAAGATGCTGCCACCTACAGTCCAGCAGTATTACTCAATGTCAAAGCAGAATGGCTCTCAAAAAACCACCATAACTATGTACAATAACCCTTCAACAAGAAAAATAAATAACTGGTTCACTTAACCCTCCTAGGAACTGAACCTGTAGAACCACTTGAGGACGGTCAATCCAATTTCTGCAGATCTGAAAACAAATCAATCAATAACCAAGTGGACTCTCCCTTACTTCCATGTGTTCCACGGGCAGGACTCTGGACTGATCCGTGGCACTACAGGAACAACAATTATCAGGTAAGAAACTAATTTTCCTTTCCCTGTACGTACCCAGATCAGTCCAGACTCCTGGGATGTACCAGAGCTTTCTTACCTGGGATGGGATCTGGAGAGGCCTGCTCTAAGCACTGTTTCTCCAAAGCCTCCTTCACCTGATGCCTGAACATCCAGTCTGTAGTGTCTGGCAAAGGTATGCAAAGTCTTCCAAGTTGCCGCCCTGCAGATCTCCTTCAGTAAGACCATTTGACACTCTGCCTGCGAACGGGTAGAATGAGCCCAAAAATCAAACAGTACAGGCTTACCACGCAGCAAATATGCCGAACCTATAGCCTCTTTCAACCAACGCAAAATCGTAGCTTTAGATGCCATATTTCCTTGTTTCGGACCAGCCCACAGCACAAAAAGATGGTCCGTCACACGAAACGCGTTAATAACTTCCAGATAATGCAACAACGCCCGATGAACATCTAGCTTCCGTAAATCTTTAGACCTAGAGTCTGACCGGTCCAAAACAGGAAATGATGGAAGCTCCACTGACTGATTCCCGTGAAAAACAGACACCACCTTTGGAGGAAAGGAAGGAACCATCCACAAGGACATACCAGAATCCAAAATTCTCAGAAATGGCTCCCTACAGGATAGAGCCTGGAGCTCTGATACCCTGCGAGCGGATGTGATAGCGATAAGGAAAATCACCTTTAACGTGAAATCCTTTATTGTAGCCATTTTCAGAGGCTCAAAGGCGCTGTACACAGAGCTGAGAGAACCAAGTTCAGATTCCAAGAAGGACAAGGGTGACTGATTGGGGGATATAAATCCTTTGCCCCCTTTAGGAAAGGAGCCACATTGGGGTTAACAGCCAATGCCACACCTTGAATGGAACCACACAAACAACCAAGAGCTGCCACCTGAACCCTCAGGGAACTACACGATAAACCCTTGGCAAGTCCGGATTGTAAGAAACCTAAAATATCCATTACCAAAGACCAAATAGGAACAATCGCCCAGTCCTCGCACCAAGATTCAAAGATTCTCCACATGCGCACATACGCGAGGTTGGTGGAAGTCTTGCGTGACCGGAAAAGTGTTGCCAGCACAGCATTTGAATACCCTTTGCTCCTCAGGCGGCGCCTCTCAAAAGCCATGCCGCTAGACAAAAATGATCTACCTCTTCCAAACACACAGGCCCTTGATGGAGAAGGTCCAGGAGCAGTGGCAACCGCAGGGGACCCGCCACTGCCAGACTGACCAGGTCCGCAAACCAAGGCCATCTCAGCCACTCTGGAGCTATGAGGATGACTTCTGCTGGGTGTATCTCCACTCTACTGAGCACTTTGCCTATCAGCGGCCAAGGAGGGAAGATGTACAGTAGCACATTGGTTGGCCAGGGCAGCACCAGGGCATCTACCCCTTCTGCTCCTGTTTCTCTGTGGTGACCGAAGAAGTGCAGAGCCTTGGCGTTCTGAAATGTTGCCATGAGATCCATGCGAGTTACGCCCCATGTGTCGCATATCAGTTGGAAAGCTTCATCTACGAGCTCCCATTCCCCGGGATCGAGGCATGCCTGCTGAGAAAGTCCACCTGAATGTTTTTGACACTGCAATACTTACTAAATGCTTCTCCACCCAGCTGATCAGCTGCCGGGCTTCTGTGGCCACTGGCTGTGTCTTGGTTCCCCCCTTGGCGATTGATATAAGCCACCATGGTCGCATTGTCAGAAATAATTCTGACTGACTTCCCCTGGAGGAGAGGGCAGAATGCTTGCAACGCTAACCACACTGCCCTGGTTTCCAGACGATTGATCGACCACTGAGATTCTTCCTAGGACCACTGTCCCTGCACCAAATTCCTCAGGCAAACCACTCCCCAACTGGAGAGGCTGGTGTCCATGGTCACCACTGTCCATTCAGGCACTTTCAGGGGAACTCCTCTGGATAAGTTGTCTGAGATAAGCCACCAATCGAGACTGGAGCATGCCGTATCCATAAGAGGGAGAGGTAAATGAAACTGTTCGGAGACTGGATTCCAACGTGAAAGCACACTGACTGTAAAGGATGCATATGAGCAAAGGCCCAGGGCACCAGCTCCAGGGTGGAAGTCATGGAGCCGAGAACCTGCAAATAATCCCACACTCTGGGGAGATGGTTGGCCAATAAGTCCTGCACTTGTGCTTGTAGCTTGACAATTCAGTCCGAGGTAAGGAACACTCTCCCCTGTTGAATGTCGAACAGAGCTCCCAAAAACTCCAAAGACTGGATGGGCACCAGTCGGCTCTTGGCTAAGTTGATCACCCAACCCAGTGATCACAGGAGTTGAAGCACTTTGTGAATTGCCAACTGGCTAAGCGACTCCAACTTTGCCCGAATTAGCCAGTCGTCCAGGTATGGATGCACCTGGAACGCCTCTCTGCGCAGATGAGCCGCCGCCACAACCATTACCTTGGTAAATGTTCTGGGCACAGTGATAAGACCAAAGGGCAAAGCTCAAAACTGAAAATGGCGACCCATCATCGAGAACCTCAGAACCTTCGGGTGGTCAGCCCAAATGCCTATGTGAAGATATGCTTCCGTTAGGTCCAGTGTCACCAGAAACTCTCCTTTTCTTATCGAGGCAAATACTCACTGTAACGTCTCCATGTGAAAACATGGCACCCTGAGGCAGCGGTTTACACCCTTCAAATCCAGAATGGGTCGGAAGGATCCCTCTTTTATGGGGACTACGAAGTAAATGGAATAACGCCCTTTTCGCTGCTCCACCTGAGGAACCGGGGTGATGGCGCTGAATTGCAGAAGGTGTTGCAAGGTATCTTGTACTGCCTATCGTTTCTCTTCGTATCCGCATGTGGAGACCAGAAACTGCCCTGGAAGGCGGTGTGCAAAATCTAAAGCATAGCCTTGATTTATCACAGTAAGGACCCACTGGTCTGATGTCACCTTGACCCATTCCTCGTAAAACAGGGACAATCTACCCCCGACAGCTGGAACCGAGGAATGGGTCAGTGGACCCAAATGCGGACTGGGTAGCCCCAGTTCTGCCAAAGCGTCAGCCACGAAAGGGCTGAGACCAGGATTGTTGGCAACTGGACGCTTGCCGAAAGGAAGAAGCTGGAGCTTTGGACGGAAAAAATCTCCGATTCCCTCTGAATCGAGACCTTGAAGAAAAGGAGCCCCTCAACATGGGCCTATCCTCTGGCAGTCGGTGAACCTTGTTCTCCCCCAGGGATTGAATCATATCCTCAAGGTCCTTGCCAAAAAGCAATTTACCCTTGAAAGGCAACAACTCCAGCTGAGCCTTGGAGGAAATATCCGCCAACCACTTTCTTATAGGGGTGTGCATTCATTTTGAACTTAAATGTAAAACACAACTTTTTTTTTTTTTTAACTTAAAAAAAGTGATGAGGCGAAAACGATCGGATTTCCAACTTATTCAACATAGCTATGTTGAATACGTTGGAAATCGTGATTGTTGATCCTAAATAAAAATTTAAAGCCCTCACCCTCCTTAATCCCCCCCCCAAGACTTACCAAAACTCCCTGGTGGTCCAGCAGGGAGTCAGGACGCCATTTCTGAACTCCTATGCGAGGAGCACGTGACGTCGGCGTCACGTCGGAGTGACGCGGCGTCACGTGATTCCCCGCGCGTTCGCTCCGGGACCCTCGTTGCACCCAAAGGAACTTTTGGCCAGCTTGGGGCAGCTTGGCAAGCTGGCCCCAAGCTTGGGGCAGCTTGGGGCAAGCTGGCCAAAAGTTCCTTTTGGGTGCAACGAGGGTCCTGGAGCGAACGCGCGGGGAATCATGTGACGCCGCGTCACTCCGATGTGACGCCGACGTCATGTGCTCCTCGCAAAGGAGTTCAGAAATGGCGTCCTGACTCCCTGCTGGACCACCAGGGAGTTTTGGTAAGTCTTGGGGGGGGGATTAAGGAGGGTGAGGGCTTTAAATTTTTATTTGCACGTATGGACATAGACTCAACTTATGGAATTCTCCATAAGTTGAGGGGGGGGATTAAGGAGGGTGAGGGCTTTGCTTTCTCCGAGGACCAGCGGTGAACTTGGCCTGCGCGGTCGGCGCTGAAGCCCGTCGGGGTAAGGCCTCTTGTTCCGCTCACCCCGTTCGGGCTCCCTCGCCGATCGCCGGCCCTCTCTCTGCAGCAGTTCTCTTACCTGGAAGGCCGCAACATCCGAGCTCCTCGACCAGGGCTGCGAGCCCTCGCTTCCTGCCGGCCTCGACCCGAGCCGCGATCCCTCGCCCAGAACCGCCATTACACTAATTGGAAACGCCCGGAGCCAAATCGTCGCGGCGGTGACGTCAGAGGCGCGACCGACCGGCGGGGTTTTTAAACCGCCGCTCTCTCCTACCAAGTCCTTTGCTTCCTCCGAGGTCCAGCGGTGAACTTGGCCTGCGCGGTCGGCGCTGAAGCCCGTCGGGGTAAGGCCTCTTGTTCCGCTCACCCCGTTCGGGCTCCCTCGCCGATCGCCGGCCCTCTCTCTGCAGCAGTTCTCTTACCTGGAAGGCCGCAACATCCGAGCTCCTCGACCAGGGCTGCGAGCCCTCGCTTCCTGCCGGCCTCGACCCGAGCCGCGATCCCTCGCCCAGAACCGCCATTACACTAATTGGAAACGCCCGGAGCCAAATCGTCGCGGCGGTGACGTCAGAGGCGCGACCGACCGGCGGGGTTTTTAAACCGCCGCTCTCTCCTACCAAGTCCTTTGCTTCCTCCGAGGTCCAGCGGTGAACTTGGCCTGCGCGGTCGGCGCTGAAGCCCGTCGGGGTAAGGCCTCTTGTTCCGCTCACCCCGTTCGGGCTCCCTCGCCGATCGCCGGCCCTCTCTCTGCAGCAGTTCTCTTACCTGGAAGGCCGCAACATCCGAGCTCCTCGACCAGGGCTGCGAGCCCTCGCTTCCTGCCGGCCTCGACCCGAGCCGCGATCCCTCGCCCAGAACCGCCATTACACTAATTGGAAACGCCCGGAGCCAAATCGTCGCGGCGGTGACGTCAGAGGCGCGACCGACCGGCGGGGTATTTTAAACGACCACTCTCCTTGGCGTCGCGCGCCGGGCGTCGCGCGCACGAAGGAGCGCGACAAAGGGGCCTGCCCCTTTGTTTCGCCCCTTCGGTTCGCCCCTCGCTATCCCCGAGCAGTACCACACTAGCACCGCTCCAGCACTCATCCTTCTCTCTACCGGCTAGCGCTCATCCTGCAAACAACCTTCCAGCGCTCACCCTGCAAACAACCTTCCAGCGCTCACCCTGCAAACAACCTTCCAGCGCTCACCCTGCAAACAACCTTCCAGCGCTCATCCAGCAAACAACCTTCCAGCGCTCATCCAGCAAACAACCTTCCAGCGCTCTTCCGGATCTCTTCCAGCAAGCAACTAACCAGCGTTCAGCCAGAGCCCTAACCAAATAATTAATTATCCCCTCACCCCAGCCGGCCCCCATCGGCCCCCCATCTACCCTCCATGACAGTCAGCCAACCATCCATCATGTCTCCAGCTCTTCCAATACCAACTTTACAACACCGCCTCCTACCAAAAAGACCATCCACCAGACAAGCCATTCACAATAACTTAAAAACCCTCACCCCTATTCTGATTGCACCAATCACCCAGCTTTTAGGCCTCACCCTTTTTTCACTCTCACTTTTCAATGCACAATCCCTAACAAAAAAATCCCTAATCTTCAATGATTATCTCACCGACGCCAAACCAGATATTTGCGCTGTAACTGAAACATGGCTCAAGCCCTCAGATACAGCCTTAATAAACCAACTCCCTACGCCGACCTACGACTTCTTCTCTCTCACGAAACTGAAAAAAAGAGGAGGTGGCATCCTTCTAGCCACCAAAAAAAGCCTCAATTTCACCCAACACCCATTCACTTCAAACACAAAACTGGAAGTCGGCTTCTTCACATCACAACATCTTCAAATCCTTCTCGTCTACGCCCCCCCAGGGCTCCTAGAAGCAGACGTCTCCCCAATCCTCGAAATCACCACTACACTCATTGACCTGGATTCTCCAGCAATCATCTTAGGAGACTTCAATCTTCACATAGACAACCCTTCACCATCTAATAGTTGCGTAACCCTCCTCACAGCCCTATCAGCAATGGGATTCCAACAATTAGTCAACGAACCCACTCACAAAGCGGGTCACACTCTGGACTTGATTTTCAGCAACAAAGGCATTACGACTACATCCAATGTGAAGATCAAAAAAGTACCATGGTCGGACCACACTCTCATCTCTACCTCTTTCGCCTTGAAAGAGACCAACACCCCTAATATTCCTTCACCTTCATTCCAATACAGGAGGCGATGCTCCCCAGATGATCTTAACATCCAGATGGAGTCACAGCTCCTTCTATTAGATCTCACCGACCCGAACACTGCCATTCGTTCCTGGAACAATATAACAGAAAATATAGCTAACAAGCTCTGCCCTTCAACTATAAAAAAATCTCACACCAATGCCTCCAACAGACAACCTTGGTTCACCAATGAACTCAGAAAACTAAAACAAAGCTTAAGAAAGAAAGAAGCGACTTGGCGTAAAACTCCTAGTGACATCACCATCTCATCATACAAATCTACACTATACCAGTACAAAGCCCTCACCTCAAAATCAAAAAAGATTATTTTGCATCTAAGATTCACAACCTGGTCTTTGATGCTAAAGCCCTCTTCGCTTATGTATCCAGCCTCACGCAAACCATACCGCGAGAAATCCCCAGCGACATGGCACAATCCAAAGCTGAAGAACTGGCCCAATTTTTCCAAAATAAAATCGACAATCTTTTAACCCAACTGCCTTCCAATACAGTAGACGCCCTCCCAACATACCAACACCCGACCTTCTTAAACTCCAGCCTTAACACTTTTGAGCCCGTCTCTTCCACTGAGATACAAACCATCCTGAGAAGAATGAAACCTTCATCTCATCCTGCAGACCACATCCCCACTAAACTACTTCTATCCATTCCAGACACAATAGCTACATCATTGACAAACATCATCAACTGCTCTCTAGCCCAAGGATCCTTCCCAGACGATCTCAAAATGGCCTCAATCTCACCTCTCCTAAAGAAACCCAACCTTGACCCAAAGGACCCCATCAACTTCCGCCCCATAGCTAACCTCCCATTCATCGCCAAGATCATGGAAAAACTTGTTAACACTCAACTCTCAAACTACATAGAAGACAACAATCTCCTCTTCGCCCCACAACACGGATTTCGAAAAAATCGAGGCACAGAATCTCTCCTCATCTCTTTGACAGACCATATACTATTGGGCCTTGACAAAGGAAACTCGTTCCTACTGATCTTGCTAGACCTATCCGCAGCGTTTGATACGGTCAACCATGCCATCCTCCTAAACCTATTGTCATCCATAGGAATCAGCGGCACCGTCTTCTCCTGGTTTAAAACCTTTCTCAACAATAGAGGTTACAAAGTTAAACTCCAAAACAAGGAATCCTCAAGATTTGACTCTGCTATAGGAGTCCCACAAGGTTCTTCACTATCCCCGACTCTATTCAATATTTACCTTCTTCCTCTATGCCAACTTCTCACTGACCTCAATCTAAAGTTTTTCCTATACGCAGATGATATTCAAATCATCATCCCTATTAAAGACACTTACTCTAATGCTCTTGACTACTGGGAATCATGCCACCAAAAAATCAAACAACTACTCAACAGCCTACACCTCATCTTAAATTCCTCCAAGACTGAGATCCTACTCATCTCGCCTGAAAACACAAACAACAGTACTCTTCCTTCCAATCTTCTTACCACACAAACCAGAGACCTAGGAGTGATAATAGATAACCGGCTAAACTTCAAGGCACACATCAATAAAACAACTAAAGACTGCTTCTATAAACTCCAGGTCCTAAAAAGGATAAGACCTCTTTTCCACGCTCACGATTTCAGAACGATCATCCAAGCAGTCATTTTCTCGAAACTGGACTACTGCAATTCCCTATTGCTAGGTCTACCTTCATCCTACTCCAAACCACTCCAGATGGTGCAAAATTCAGCAGCCCGTATTCTGACAGGCACAAGGAAAAGAGACCACATCTCCCCCGTCTTGAAAGAGCTTCATTGGTTACCCGTATACTTCCGCATCATGTATAAGGCCTTAACCATCATCTATAAAACTATACATCAACTCACCACTCTCGATCTCCAATTCCCTCTCCAATTACATAATTCTACTAGACCTACCAGAGATGCTTATAGAGGCTCCCTACTAGTTCCCCCAGCGAAAACGACCAAACACATCACCCTAAGAGATCGCGCCACCTCCACAGCTGGCCCTCTACTGTGGAATTCCATTCCTACAGACCTCAGACAGGAGCCATGCCTCCCAACATTTAGGAAAAAACTTAAGACTTGGTTATTCAAGCAAGCTTTTCCGGACACAACCTAATGACACAATCCAATGACTCATAAAACACCTTGCCGTTTGTATTTAATATTTATTCTATACTACATTTATATTGTATTTTGTTAACTAGTCTCTCCTCTCTTCTTCCTTCCAAGTTCGGCTTCCCTTGTTAAATGTAACTGTACCTTCTGTCACCACAGTTCTAGTTCCATGTATTTATTATCATTTTTTGTATTTATTGCACCCCCGTTCTATGTAAACCAGCAAGATATGTTTTCATGATTGCCGGTATATAAAAACTCTAAATAAATAAATAAATAAATAAATATGTCCATATTGACCGAAATTGACCCCCCCCCTTTCGACTTATGGACTTATGAACATAAACTTTTGGTCTGCACATCCCTACTTTCTTAACCTCAGAAGCTGAGACTGCCGACACCATGGATCTGGCCAAAGTCCATAACAGATCATAAAGTGCATCTGCACTATAAGCGAGCGAAGCTTCCAGACGCCCTACTTGCTGTGCTTCTGCATTGGAAAGACCAGCATTAGCCTGTAACTGCTGAACCCAGCAAAGGCCCGGTCATAAGGCAAAGTTGCTGCACATAGCTACCTGCACTCCCAGTGCTGAGGCTTCAAACATTTTCTTGAGCTGCAGCTCCAACTTTCTATCCTGCAGGTCTTTCAGGGCTGTAGCACCCATAAACGAGATTGTGGTCTTTTTGGTGACTGTGGACACCACCGCGTCCACCTTGGGCACCCGCAGTATGTCAGTTGCTTCCTCCGGAAGAGGATATAGCTTATCCATAGCCTTGCTAACTTTCAATCCTGGATCCGGGGTATCCCATTCTCTATATAGCAGGTCCGTGGCAGAAAAATGAAAAGGAAAGGAAGTAGTTGGGCCCCTCAGACCCAACAACACTGGGTCCATGGCCCCTAGCCTGGACTCCTCTGGTGGCCCATCTATGCTTTGCTCTCCGAGTACGGCAGGGATAAGTGGAGCCAACTGCTCCCTCCTAAACAGATGGACCACCTTAGGGTCATCTCCTTCCACAATGTGAGAGCCTCATGCTGGATCCTGTGGATGTTGATCAGGGTCTGTATCCACCCCCATCAGAGGCTTGCCCTGAGGGTCCTGTCCCCTGGATCGTATCCTGACCCGTGGAATCGGTATCAGTCTAATGAGCCCCTGTACATAAAGGGCACTTAGCTTTGGAGGACCCAGAGACTCCCTTAGACTTAGACCACTTTCAAGAAAGAGACTTAAGGAAGTTTTACCCCCAGCCTGCAGCTTTCCTTCCCTCCTGGCTTTAAAAGCCTTATGGAGAAATAAAATAAACTCCGAGAAGAAGGAGGAAAAGGAGGAGGAGTGAAAAGCACCCTCGGGGCTATCCTCCGTTGCAGGTGAGAGGCTGTAAAGGTTCACTCCCTCCAGGAAATCCTGGCTGAGGAGAGAGAGGAGGTGGGAGAATCCCCTCCCCCATAGCTGCATGAGTCGCTAATCTAAAAGACTCCAAAATGGCCTCTGTTCCCGCGCTCAGCAGGAACGGATCTGCCTCAGCTGATCTCGATGCAGCTAACACTGAAGGAGCTTGGGCCCAGAAGGATCCCTCCCCCCCCCGGGAAGACACACCATGCACAGACCCTCCCGAGAAAGATGTGCGCAGGCTGAGCCACATGCGTGGCACGCAGACGAGCACGGCATCAGGCAGCAAGCCTGAGAAAGCTAAAATTCAATTCTGTAAAAAATAGAAAAATAATCGCAGTCTGCCCAAGCGCTGAGTCAGGGAGGAAGAGAGCAGCAGCGCCGGTGACTGTGACAGAAAATGAAAGAAAATCAAAACTTTTTTTTTTTTTTAAGACTTGCATGGCAGTGGTCCATGGTCCTGATCCGGTGGGCTGGAGTGAACCGGGCTCCCCGGTGTCACACCTAGAGCTGCTAGCTTGGAACAAGAGGGCCCTCGACCCTGTAATGCAGCTGCCTGACCAGCGGGGGATGGTCCCCTCAGGACCTTACAAACCCCCTGGGAGGCTCAGGAAAGAAACTACTCTTTTTTTTTTTTTTTTTTTAAATCAAAGTAAAAAGGTTGTACAGACCAAAAACTCTCTAAAACTCACAGAACTCACTATTCTAACTAAGTCCAATGAACAATCAGCACAGACTGTAGGCCTTGCACCGCCACCATCTGCTGGAGACAGAGAAATACTGCCGGACTGTAGATGGCACCATCCTATATAAGGCGGAGTTTTGTTTTGAAAACTTCTCTGTCTCCATCTGCTGGGGTGGGGGGTGGGCAAAACCCAGGAGTCTGGACTGATCCAGGTACATACAGGGAATCTCCCTTCCCCTTCCCCAACCTACCTGCCCCCTAGGCCTAACCTAGCCCCCCCCCCCCCAAATCTTTATTTTACCTTTTGCACCTGCCTCGGGGCAGGCTCAGGTTGCGCGCACTGGCACCTTGCTGGCCCGCGATCCCCCAGCACAGCAGCAAATGGCCCCAGCCCCTTCTCGAGGCCCCAGCCCCTTCTCGAGGCCCTGGGACTTATGCTCATCCTGGGGATTTACTCGCGTGACCGGGCCTTTGAAAACTGGACCGGCGCGCGTAACGCCAGTCACACATGTAAATCCCCGGGATTTACACACGCAACGCTTTGAAAATTTACCCCTTAGTGAATATCTTATTATACCTTAGTTAGGGCTAGAAGGGTATAATGTGGCTGTATAATATGTTCACTGACTCACTTATGAATCTAGTTCTCTCTCTCCTCCCTCTAGACGTGGGCTAATAAGATTGAATTTATAGATATATTCTTGGATATATTCCAATTTATGTATGTATATTTTCCTTTTTTCTTGGATTGTTTAATTGTAACAAATTATTTAATTTAATAAATAATACATTTAAAAAAAAAAAAAAGAACCAGAAGATTACATGTGCCAAAAAACGTGCATGCTGAAAATGCACACGCTGACAAAATGTGCATAATTTTCTGAAATTCAGGCCAATGCAACACAATGCATGTCCAACATCCCGTGAAGCTAATTTTATTTATTTATTTATTTATTTAGCATTTTTTTATATACCGAGGTAGAGCAGAGTAGCCTTCACTCCGGTTTACAGATTATAACAACATGTTACATAAAACTAATTGAAGACATTGAAGAGAAAACAACAATTAACAATCTGAGAACTGTCATGTCAAACATAAGAACAGGGCAAGATATCCCAAAGGATAAACACATTGAGCATAGCAGATAAGATGTACCAAAGGATAGGTACATTAAATAGACTGAGTTCAAGTATAATGAAAAAATAGACTTAGATATCTGTAGGAAACAGGAAGATTAGACAAAGGGGGGAATAAATGACAAAATATGGGAAGCTGTGGGATTAAGTTTTGAGATTGTTGTGCAGGCTTATCACATGCAAATGCATGTTGATGAGGCTATTAGCTCTTCTCCCCCAATTCAAACAAAAATGTGCACACATTTTAACTGCCCGGAGCAGGCATTAATTCTTGGGAAGCACAAATGAATTTTAAGAAGCAGAAAATACTGCTTTTCTATTCCTTTTTATGGTTCCTCTCACTTAATATCATTGCGATATTAAGTCAGAGGAACAAAATATGAGAATTTTAAAAATAAATAAATAAATAAGTGTGCCGGCGGTCAGGTTAGGAAGAGGGATGCTCAGTTAGAAGCATCCATTTTCCTAATCTGTGACTGTGCACAGATTAGGAAAACGAACGCTCATAAAATTGAGCGTCCATTTTTCTAACCGGCTGACAGCTCTCCCAGGCGCCCAAAGCTGAGGAGATGCTAGGGGTGACATCATTACCCCTAGCACCTCTTTTTTACCGTGGCACCCAATTTAAATATTAAATTGTGCGCCTGGGAAAGGTGGATCGATGTGTGTTAAGGGAGCGGGAGCTCAATCATGAGCGCCTGTTTAACGCGTGCCATTATTGCATCAGCCTGAATGTGCGTGCATATGAGTTCATATATGCGTTAACATTTACACATTTAGCTCACGTATGTTTTCTATAAAAGATGTGCATATTTTATAATCTGTGCATGTGTATTGGCGCAGATTATAAAATACGAATGCACTTTTGTGTGGCAGCATATATGCGTGGATATGCCACCATGTGCATTTGAATGTTATCCTCCCTGGTTGCTTCTACTCCCAAGGGAAAGCCCATGACTAATGAACAACTTTGATTTATATGTCAAAAGGCCAAATTTGAAAAGTGAAAATTCAACCTTGTAAATTTTTTTTTAATTGAAATTAGCCATGAAAGAATGTGGTCTAGTTTCTAAGGTTGCTATGACAATGCACCCAATTCTGCCAAATTTCAAGTTTTTTGAATGAATTTCAGAATCTGCTTACTTTGATCATTTATAGCTATGCATTCTATTCATCTACTAGCAAAGCATTTGAAGAGCCAAATCCTGACTTGGCTACTTATGGTAAAATAACTGTTTCAACTTAAAAAATTATATATTATTTTTAGCATTAATTGCCATCCAAGTCTATTGATAAAATAACAACTGAGCTCTTTAGCTTTCTGTCCCAGTGCATTCAAATAGGAACATCCACTAATGAGTTTGTGGGAGGATACCATGCTGTGTCTTTCATGTACCAATCATCATTTATTTATTTACAACGTGTGATCAATATGTATTGAGCTGATAAAACAGAATGTTTCCTAATTTGTCAATAGTACAAGAGGTAAAGCAGCATTATGCATTTTGCTGCTCTACTACTGGAAAATGATACAGGATTTTTTTCTCACTATGAAGGCAAGAACAAATATTACCTTTTTTATGATTTTTTAGTTCTTTAGTACAAAAAAAAAATGTATGCTGTGGATACCATATTTGAGACCAGTTTTTCCCAACCCAGACCTGCAGGCACACATAGGCAGTCTAGTTTCCAGGTTAGTCTCAGTGAATAGGACTGAGATAGATTTGCAACCACTGTACCTCCAATTATAAATATCTTGAAATCCAGTCTGGTTAGCTATGCCTCCAACAAAGGGTTGCAAACTACTTCTTTAAATCAGATAGATGTCCATTTTTTGATTCACACTGGCATGCTTAGATATTGATTTTGTATTAGAACTCAGGTTCCTACTCTACAGATTGGCTTGGAATTGGAAGCACTATAAGAAGCTACTCACAGCCCCTGGAGATGATGGGAGAAGATAACTCTGGTTTGGTGCTCTTATTTTGGCCACTCTTGGTTGACCAAAGGATTGCATTGTTAAGAAGAGTGGTAATTCCCCCACATAAACTTCAGTATGTGTGAAATAAAACAGGGAAAATAAAATAGACCAAATGCATGACTGTTTTTTTCCCATGGTTTTTATTGTCGATGTCACAGATATGGTATAATTGAGCATTTTATGAAAACATCAAACTTTCATGAAACAGAGTGATGTTTTCCATTTTTCAGCATATCCTCAGGCAGTTTATTTCCTGCACATCTGTAATCAGAAGTCTAAAAGAAGCTGAGGCGGCTGGATGTTGAATCTCACCAAGATAATTTAGCTGATTGACAGAAAACAACATAATCTGAGGCACACAATATATTCTAGAAAAAATGCCTGCCAAATTGAAAGCAGGAAATTAAATAACTCCTAAAAAAAAAAAAAAAAGATATAATACAAATAGAGAGTCTTTCCTTTTTCTTTCTGTCTTAAACCAGTATTGAAACATTGTAAAGCCTTCTACCATCAGCTTCAGATTTGTACTGCTCACATGTAAAATAAATGACCATAAAATTCACTATTTTAACCTGTGAATCTGACTGTTATGTTCTCTCTGAAGCTTTGTTTTCCCCTGGGAAAATACGGGCCTAGATGTACATGATTATCCTTAAAGAAATATGGATGGGAAGAAGAGAGGTCTTAACAAGAAAGATAGAAATGGTTTTACTAATTTTATCATGAGTTAGAAAATCAATCTCGATCATTCTGGAAATGCAAGTTTCATATTTATTGAAGAACATTTCCTGAAAACCTATATTAAGAACTTTAAGGATCCCATGTATCACAAACTCAAATCTGATGACTGTAAAAGCCCCCCCATGTATATATTTGTTATACTGTGTAGTAGTGAATAACATATTTAGCCCATTTCTGTAATGCATAAAGTATATGTTGCTTCATGTGGGCCAATACTGTGACAATATTCCAAAAGAAAATAAACCATTTTGATAGAAAGGGTCAATACTATCCAAACCACGAGCCACCTACACCAAATGGCTCCTGGGACTCTCATTTATGGTCATTACTCATTCATCTAAGAGACCTTCATATGCCCTTGGAGATGTCCAGATTGGAACAGAAAGAGACTGGCACTGGCTGGGATGCAGAGAGCTGGTGCAGCCCAGAAGAAAGAGGGCTGTAAGGGCAGGAGGAGTCAGAGCAGCACGTCTAGGGCTTCCCCTAGACGTGCTGCTCTGGATCTCACCTACAATGTTTTTGCTTTTCGTTTTGCTTTTGCTGCGGCCTGGGTGTGAATTTTATTTATTTATTTAAAAGTTTTTATATACCGCACTAGGGGTAGTGGACTATCCATCTTAGCGGTTTACATCATAAAACATACATAATATCGGACATACTATAAAATTACAAACTTTACATTCACTTTACAACTGGTTATCAATCAGTGTTAGAGGATTAAAATCAAAAGTGGTATATTCATTCTGATATGTTATAAGCACCAGTAAATAAGTACATTTTTAAGGCTTTTTTAAAGTCATTGCGATTTTCTGTTAATCGAATGTACTCCGGGATAGAGTTCCATAAAATAGGACCTGCAATTGAAAAAGCTCGTTTTCTGGTTAGAGCTAAACTTGCAACCTTTACTGTAGGAATTTCCAACATGCATTTATTCATAGATCTAAGTTGTCTGTTTGGTTTATATAGTCTCAACAATGAGCATAGCCAGATTGAATTAGGGTTATAATAAATTGTGAATTGTAGTCAGAATTTTGTAAGAAATACGGAATGGAATTGGAAGCCAATGTAAGTGATATAGTAATGGTGTGATGTGGTCTCTAAGTGAAGCATTACATAGCATTCTGGCTGTTGCATTTTGCACAAGTTGTAATGGTAGTATTGATGATTGAGGCAAACCAAAATATAACGCATTACAGTAGTCTAGAGTAGTCAATATCAGAGATTGAGTCACAAGGCGGAAGTCATTCGGTAGCAGTAATGGTTTAATTTTTTTCAACATAGATATTTTGAAGAATGATTTTTTCACTATTTCAGATATATTTTTGGTTAACGATAAGTGGGAATCTATAATCACTCCTAAGTTTTTTGCATATGGTTTGATCAAAATATTTTGATTTTCAAATGTAAAAAACTGAGGTGGTTGATATGGTGAGTCAGGTATTGTTGATAGGTAAATCAGTTCTGTTTTATTGGTATTTAGTTTTAATCTGTTATGACATAGCCAGGTTTTTATTGTAGATAGGTATAGTTGTAACAGAAAAAATGTTTTTAACCAGGAGTCAGTAAATGGAATTATGAATTGAATGTCATCTGCGTAAATTTTGAAATATAGATTCAGTCCTGTTAAACGGCGACATAACGGTAGAAGGTAGATATTAAATAGTAAGGCAGAAAGCGATGAGCCTTGGGGTACACCTGTTTTAGTTGTGTACCAGTCTGATTTGTATTTACCCATGGAAATTCTTTGTGGACGGTTTGAAATGAATGAGGAAAACCAATGTAGAGCTGAACCAGTAATGCCAATTTGAAATAAGTTATCTAACAGAATGTTGTGATTGAGAGTAACAAAAGCTGCCGATATATCAAGTAATACTAGTATGTAATTTGTATTCGCATCAAAACCTCTCAGGATCGTGTCAAAAGATGAAATTAATAAAGACTCTGTGCTATGACCTTTTCTGAAACCGTGTTGATTGTTATGCAGGATGTTATTTTCTTCAATGTATTCAGAAACTTGATGCAATACAACTGATTCTAGTATTTTTGCGATAGAAGTTAGAGTAGCAACAGGGACCAGTGGCAGGGTTTGAGGCAGTATTATGCTGCAGAAGAGAGGCAGAGCCAGTGTGGTAGTGGTGGGAGGGCTCTTGTCCACCTCCTGGCGCGAGTGAGATCCAGCAACGGCAGAGCAGGGAAGGCAGCTGTGTCACTTGGGCAGCTATTGCAAAGCTGCTGACTGCCTTCTGCAGCACCAGGAGACTGAGAGGGTTTGGGAGACGCAGTGGGAGCAATGCTGAGGATTCTCCCATTCCTAATGCACACTACTCTAACACCCAAATTTTAAAAGCCCTGCGTGTGTAAAATTCGGGGGGTTACGCACCCGGCTGGGGGCCCTGCTGGCACTGCGCACATTTTTGAAAGGGCCCCGTCACGCACATGACCCCTGATACGCGCAGAAGTGCCAGGCCAAAGAAAAGGGGAGGGCCGGGGAGTGGGATACGGTGGGGAGAGGCAGAACAAAGGCCGGCCGGAGAGCGGCCATTAGGCCTCGTCCTGGGGAAGCGTGCGCCGGCAGCTGACTGGAGTGCACAACTTAAATCTGCTCATTAGATCACATAAGTATAAAAACCAAAAAAATCTAGACAAGTTAGGGTAGGTTAGTTTAGGGGTTGGGGAGGAGAGGGGAAAAGGGAGGCAGAGTCGGAAGGGGAAAAAGGAAAGTTCCCTCTCAGTCTGCTCCATAATTGGAACTGGGCAAAGGCCCGATCGCGTCGCCACGCATAGTTTATAAAATTACCCCCTGCGGGCGCGACTCCTAACCGACCTGCACGTGCACGTGCAGATTAAAAAATCCGGCGCACAGGTGCGCGGGGGGGAGCCGTATTTTACAACATGCACTCGCCGTCACATGCACATGAATTTAGATCAACTGTCAAAAATGTCTGAATACAAATCTATCAGATACGTTTTGTCTTAATGCACCCTTTTGTTACTGTGTTGCTTTTAAAATATTAGTTCTCAGTGTCTTATTTCTCTAATACTTAAGAAATGATTCTTTTGTGTCGCTTTTACTATTTTTCAGGTAAAGAAGAGATCTCCTGTCTGGTTACAGGTGAGTATATACTTTTGTTTTTCTTTTTTATATGTCTCACCTGTTTTTTTAATGGCTCTCCCTCTTCAGTAGCTGAGTGAGAAATTTCAGCCAAGGGGGAGGGGGCGGGTTCAGATGTCAGTAGTAAGGGAATCAGATGTGACCACAGTACCAACTGAGAGGAGAGAAATAATATTGCTCTTTTTCCGGCTGGATCTTCTCAAAAAGAAACAAGGGAAAGAACCTACCTAGATGTCTCCCAGGGGTAGAGAGGGAAAAACAGAGTCTTGACAGCAATAATATAGATGAAAATCAAAATATGATCACAGCTTATAGTCAGAGACAAAGCAGACAAAAAAAAAGCCCCCAACTTTATTTAAAACCATGGTGATGTTTCTCTTGCTGGCAAAAGAATAAACTTTTCAGTTTCAATAAACAGCATTTAACAGAGTCTCACCAAATTATACTCAGAAACCGGCTCAGTACAGACACCTCCCCTCCCCAATCAGAGAGGTATCTTAAAATTAAATAACAACTTATAATACAATATGCTCTTTTTTTAACTTTACTAAGGGCCTCATTTCCTAAAGTATCGCAGGCCTGCAATACTTTAGAAGATGAGGGGCGGGGGGGCCGAAATGGGGGGGGGGCGGTCCTGCGCTAGCCGGCAGCGATCGCACTTTCGCGGTGCGATCGCTGCAGGTTTCGCACCCAATAGCGCCACCATAGGAGGTGTAGCTATTGGGCGCGAACTAGGATGCGAAAAGGGCCTTACCTTTTTGTCGTCCGCGGCGTCTTCGCAGAGTCGGCCCTGGTGCCACCCCGACTCCTCCTCTTCCGGGGCCGACTCCACTCCCATCCTGGTATCGCACGCGATAAGGGGCTTTTCACGTGCGAAAGGTCCCTTATCGCGTGCGAGCCGCTTAGAAAATGAGGCCCTAAGTTTGAGCAATAAACTGTAATATTAAATAATTTGATTCTTTTTCATTATATTTTTTTCCAGCACTCCCAGGATACATGAATAAAATTCCAAAGGTGAATATAACCTTTCCTTTATTTTTTTTTTAATGTCTTAGCTTAATAAACCCTCTTTCTCTTGCTTTCTTTACTCTTTCTACTTCTGTTCTCAGTGTTTGCAGTGTCCTCTCTATTAAGGACTTCCCTTATATTTGTGCCCAGTATCTCTGTGTTCTCTCTTTATCTCTGAGCTTCTCAATTGCTATATATTTGTGTAGTTACTGTTGAAAGTGCCTAACATTTCGTTGTAGCTGTAAGTGTGGTGCATGCACTTATCTATTATCAGTGGCTCTCTGCCCCTATGCCGTATCTGGCGTATGTGGTTAGAGTCCTCCTTGCTGGCGATCGGAGCTTGAGTAGCCATGATGCAGTATCTGGATGAAGCCACCTTCTCTGGAATAGATGCCATCAGAAGCCAAAAGAGTGTCCTGACTTTAAATAAAACAAGAATGGCCCCTGTGATCTTCTATCAGATGTGCTACTGTTTTGCTATGTGTGGTCCGTTTAGGCTAGTTGAACTTGAATATGCTTTGTGGAAAAATAAATCGATAATTTATACTTCCCTGTCTTTAATGTTACAAAGGCAATATATCTTCTTTCTTCCTCCAGAGGTATTGGTTACACACTCACTCTCCCAGATTTGTGCTTAATTTACATTCACACACGCTGCAAGTTGTCTTTAGAGGGATAATTATTAACTCTTCTCCTTATTTGAGTGTGGAGATATTGTTTGGTATTTAACCAGGTTAATATTTAGATGCTGTGTTCCATCTTTAATTCAATTACAGCATGTTATACTGCTCATCTGAGATTCTCTTTATGCAATTATCCTGTGTTCTTTCATGAACCACAAGAGTGTTATTATTTATCTTTTTTTTTTTTTCTTCTATCATTCTCCCTTTTACTTTGGCTCTGAATGTGAAAGGGGAGATCCAGCTTAACAGGGAAATAAAGCGAGTTAAAGAAACAGGCACAATTCCCAGATAAATAGGCTCAAACTGACAACAAACTTGGGCCTGGATTTTCTATCTTCACAAAGTTTTCTGAATCGTGCAGTAACGGGGGGGGGGCGAAGCCAGTGTTATCGCTTCCGGTTTTCGCACCCAATAGCGCCACCGTGAAAGGTGGTGCTATTGGGCGCGCTACTGGCACGCGATAACGGGTCTTATCTTATCGCCGCCAGTAGCGGCGATAAGGTAAGATGCCGCCCCAACTCCTCCTCTTCCAGTCCCGACTCCGCCCCTATCTAGCTATCGTGTGATAAGGATAGAAAATGACCCCTTGGTGTTTCCGGTTATAAGTAACAACATTTCTGCTATTCCTTCTTGTTTAATGTTTAGTCTGCTCCTATTAAATGTTCAGTCTCAGACAAAAAAAAATCCCTCTGATTAATGACCTGCTGGCGGATTTAAATCCTACTATTTTTTGTATCACTGAAACATGGCTCAATGCCAATGATAATGTTCCTATAAATCACATTTCTCATGCTAATTATGATGTATTTCACAAAAATGTTCGCGGTGGTAAAGGCGGGCTTGAATGTCCCCTCCACGGGTACCCTTCTGGAGCTGTTCCAAAACTGACCAACGCAAATCTGTGAAGGGTACCCGTGGAGAGGACATTCAAGCCCGCCTTAACCGCCGCGAACATTTTTGGATCTTTAAATTGTGCTCTGTTCACCCACAGGGGCTTAACGAGAAAATAAACTGGTATTCCCTCATTTGAGGAGTTGATCGGGCTTGTACCTGATTGAGGATTGTCTGGCTGTGTTCCTAGTGTAGACGACTGGTTGGGGACTTTGCAGTTTTGCACTTGTCTTTGTTGCATTAGTGAAGACTAACTGGTTGGGAACTTGTAGTGATGTATCGGCCTCTTTTTCATTCATTTTTTGTTTGGAGCTTCATCTCGACCTGGACCTGGTTGAGCACTCTTTTTTGTGCTTCGAGTGTTCAGTAGGTTTATTTTTGACCATTTTAAGCAATGTGGATACAAACAGATTGTGTTTGTTTTCTGCATCAAGGACATTTGATTTGTTTAAGGATTTTTTGCTCCATTTTGCTTCATAGTATAACCTGAACTTATGTTTTACCTTAAAGACGTGTGTCTTGATCCGACTACCTGGTTGGGAACTTGAAATGATGGATCTACACTTCCGGCATGAGCGTATAAATCACAAGGGTTTGCCATGTTTATTTCAAAACTGCGGTCTTAACTGTGGACTGCTTGAAGATTAATAAATGCAACCACGATAGCATTTGGAAGAGAAAGCTTTCTTCAACATATAATGGAGCTGAATTGAAGAAGAATTATATTGGACGAGTCGCTTGCCCCTGAAGCAGGACCCGGTGGTGTCCGAAACACGATCGTGTCGGGACATTCTGTATGGACAACTCAGATGAGTATATCTTTTAATATTTGGACAATTGGATGTATTGATGCAACTTTAAGAAGACATATGAATTTTGTGAGTTTCCTTTTAGTGAGCCTATGGGGACATTAAGTCTGTGTGCCAGCTTCAGTTTATGGATGCAGTATTTTATTACAAATGAACTCGGTGTGAGTCCAAAAAAATCAAAAAAACTACACAAATTTGGCGTTTGATAATAAAGTAAAATGGACCTGTCTACCTGGGTATGAGTTTGGATGCCAGTCAATCTCGTCAGTTATAGGTCCTACAAATAAATAACTGCAGTGTTGCACATGTGGTTGGTGATTTCTTTGCATTTGAATTTTGACCAGTTATACCCCCCTTTTTTTATGTGTGTTTACAGTTTGTGAGGGTTCTGGAATACATTTGTTTTTTTGGGGCATATTATGTGTAATTAATACTTACAACATCATACTGCTCTGGTCTGACCACTAATTAATAAAGGCTGAAATTAACTTCCTTTACCATCCTCTTAAAAGGATAGATCAAAATCACACCTTCACCTTCAGGAAAAAGATAGATAAGAAGATACTTTCAGAATCAATGGAAAATAAGCTCCTTGAATTAAATCAATCTAATACTACTTCTGCCTTTGATTCCTGTGAACAGATTGTCAATGACATAGCTGATAAACTCAGTCCTGTCCTAATGAGAACCATTAATAAAGAAAAGAATACTTCCAAGCTGAAGAATCTATGGTGCAATGATAATTTAACACGTACTAAACAGACCCTTAGAAAATTTGAGAAACACTGGCGGACACGTCCTTTTTCAGAATCCCTTGGAAATATTTAGGTCTCTCCTAACTAAATACAGTGCATTAATTAATAAAGCAAAAAAAGATTACTATGCTAAACAGATCCATGGAGTAATATTTAATTCTAAATCACTCTTTGATGTTTTTAAAAATCTAATTAAGGACCCATCATCTTCCTTCTTGAGAAACTATAACTTTTCAGAGGCCACTTGAAATGAATATGCCACATCTTTTTTTAGATAAAATTAATAGGTTGAAAAATCATTTCCCTGTCTGTCCTCTTACAAGAGCCCATAAGGATTTGCATGGCATGGTTAGATGGACTATGTTTGACAGATTAACCAGTCTTGAAATTAGTCAAATTATTGCTAAAACAAATCTGGCTATTCATCTATGTGAACCAATCCCATTCAGTTCCCTGAAATAAGTACACAGTAGGGATCTGCAGCCAAAAAAAATTTGTTGCATTCGTGATACGTATTCGTCGGGGGTCATTTCCGTTGCATTCAGACGTATGGATAATCCGATACGTCGATATGTGAATTTGTTTTCCGGTTCCCATTAAAGTCAATGGGGGAAGGATTTCCAGCCTATTTTTGGCTGCAGAATTGGGGTTTTATTATCAATTTTCATAAAACTTCTGGGGAGCAATCATCCCAACAACAAAAGAGCTCCAAGGTACTTAGTGGCAAAGTGGCACCAAAGTGGCATGAATAGCCTAAGGCACTGTAAAAGTGCAAAGGGGTACCAGAAGTGGCAAGAGTGCTTTAACAGAGGCACAAAGCAGCAGTGAGAATGTCAAAAACACACCACAGCTTCAAAAGAGATAACCGATAGCAGATGCATGAACCATTGAAGGCAGCATGACAGGCAAAGCGGCAAGACAAGTGGCATTGACATCCAACAGCACAATGAAGGGGGAACATAGCAAGCAAGATAGACTAGCACCAACACACTGAGGAACCATGAGAGTGGCTAGAACACCACAAGGAGTTAAGTGAGTCATCTGGTGTATGGCAGCAAAGCAGAGTGGCAGAAAGCTGATAGGGGCAAGACAGGCTGGCAGAGTGGACGTAGTCTGGTCCCTGTGGTTTTGACAGGGGAAAGACAGGCTGGCCCAGTAGAGAGTTCCCTTTCCTTTGTGCAGGAAAGGACTCCCTAGAACGGGTTCACCCCTAGAGTGGGGTGTTTCCGTTGGCGTCTAGTGAATACTGTTGGCGTCTAGTGTATACCATTGGCGTCTAGTGAATACCGTTGGCGTCTAGTGAATACCGTTGGCGTCCAGTGAATACTGACTGTACTTACACACTTCAGCTGATGACAAAGGAACTTGAAGAGCTCTCAGAAATAAGAATACTGCTACTCAAGTCCAAATCTGCAATATCAACCTATGTTGACTTTGTACAGTACAGTGCCTCTGTAAACAATGGGAACACAGAGGATGAACTAGAGTACAACTACCACCAGTTTTCTATAGCACTATAAACATTAATGTAGCAACAAAGAAACAGCTTGGGAAAATGGCCCATATTATGAAGATCATGAAAACTATATCCTAGCTCCAAACTGGACAGACAGGCACAGCGTTAGAGGTCGAGCCCTGGTAGGGACATAAGGCCTGGATGAACAGGCACAGAAATGGAGGTCAAACAGTTGAAGGAACACAAGGCCCAGAATGACAGGCAAAGCAGTCGAGGACAGAGGTCAATCCCACCTAGGGACATAAGGCCTGGATGAACAGGCACAGCAATCGAGGTCAAACACTTGAAGGAACACAAGGCCTGGATGAACAGGCACAGCAATCGAGGTCAAACACTTGTAGGAACACAAGGCCTGGATGAACAGGCACAGCAATCGAGGTCAAACACTTGAAGGAACACAAGGCCTGGATGAACAGGCACAGCAATCGAGGTCAAACACTTGAAGGAACACAAGGCCTGGATGAAGAGGCACAGCAATCGAGGTCAGACACTTGTAGGAACACAAGGCCCGGACTGACAGGCAAAGAAGTCGAGGACAGAGGTCAATCCCACCTAGGGAATACGTATCACGAATGCCTCCCGAACTACCCTGAAGGCAGAGTAGGTCGGGAGGCGGAGCCACAGGCACAGGTCTTCACCCGGGAACCAGGAACCCCCCAGGAGGAGCCCGTAGGGTCCTAGAACCTTGGGACTTAGGAGCACAGTAACAGTCTCTATAGAACGAAGGCCTAGGCAAGGAGTAAACCACAGAGTCCAGTAAACAGGGAGCTGGAAGGCCCGGCAAGAGTGCGGCAGTAGAAGACCAGATAGAGTCTCTAGCTTGTTGAATAGAAGCAGTCTGTGAGCAGGCCCAGGGTCTGCAGTATGCCGTGGAGCAGAGCAGATAGAAAACAGGAACAGAGTCTGTAGTGTATGGTGGACTGTGACCAGCTGAAGGCAGGACTGGAGTCTGTAGCGTGCAATAGAGCTGGAACGGGTGGTGAGTAGGACGGAGGCGAACCCACGTCAGGCTGGCAGCCAGTAGAAGCAGTCTCAGGGACAGGCAAAGGTCGGAGGCTGGCGGCAAGCAGGAGCGGAGTCGGGCACAAGCTGAGGTCAATGGCAGGCGGCAGGCAGAAGCGGAGTCAGGAACAAGCTGAGGTCAATGGCAGGCGGCAGGCAGAAGCGGAGTCAGGAACAAGCTGAGGTCAATGGCAGGCGGCAGGCAGAAGCGGAGTCAGGAACAAGCTGAGGTCAATGGCAGGCGGCAGGCAGAAGCGGAGTCAGGAACAAGCTGAGGTCAACCGGAATGCAGAACAGCAGAAGCGCAACTAAGAACTACTAACAGTAGCGACCCTCGTTGCAAGGCAATGAGAAGGCAGGCGAACGCCGGTTAAATCAGGCTTGGGGCGTGGTGTCGTTAACCCAGGCGGGGCCAGACTTCCGGCGGCCGTCCGTCCATAATGCGCGTCGCAGCAGCGAGATGATCTGGCAATGGCGGACGCCCTGAAGGCCTAGCGGAGCCGCGGGAGCGGCGTTTCCCCCATTGGAGGTGACCACCAAGCACAGCAGATAGGGGGGAAGCGGTGGAGACCGCAACACTAGGGACATAAGGCCTGGATGAACAGACACAGCAATCGAAGTCAAACACTTGTAGGAACACAAGGACCGGACTGACAGGCAAAGCAGTCGAGGACAGAGGTCAATCCCACCTAGGGACACAAGGCCTGGATGAACAGGCACAGCAATCGAGGTCAAACACTTGAATGAACACAAGGCCTGGATGAACAGGCACAGCAATCGAGGACAAACACTTGAAGGAACACAAGGCCTGGACTGACAGGCAAAGCAGTCGAGGACAGAGGTCAATCCCATCTAGGGACACAAGGTCTGGATGAACAGGCACAGCAATGGAGGTCAAACACTTGAAGGAACACAAGGCCCGGACTGACAGGCAAAGCAGTCGAGGACAGAGGTCAATCCCACCTAGGGACATAAGGCCTGGATGAACAGACACAGCAATTGAAGTCAAACACTTGAAGGAACACAAGGCCCGGACTGACAGGCAAAGCAGTCGAGGACAGAGGTCAATCCCACCTAGGGACACAAGGCCTGGATGAACAGGCACAGCAAACGAGGTCAAACACTTGAAGGAACACAAGGCCTGGATGAACAGGCACAGCAATCGAGGTCAAACACTTGAAGGAACACAAGGCCTGAATGAACAGGCACAGCAATCGAGGTCAAACACTTGAAGGAACACAAGGCCTGGATGAACAGGCACAGCAATCGAGGCCAAACACTTGAAGGAACACAAGGCCTGGACAGTTGACGGTCAGGCACAGCGTTTCATGTCAGGTACATGTGCTGCAGTGCGTATATTATCTGGAGCATAGGAGGCAATTGGAGCTGCTGCAAGGCTTTAAATTGCTTTTATTCATCTTGCCATTCACAGGGAAAATTTGGAAACCCAAGCAAAGGCATGTTTACTTTAAAAAACACTAGCATTTCCATCAACTCTGGTGCCAGCCTTGAGCGGTGAGGGCTCATGATATCCCCTGTCATTGAAAAGACACATTCTCTGGGCACACTGGTTGGTGGACATGACAGATATCACTGAGCCACTTTGGCTAGGTGTGGCCAGACAGTGGACTTGTGTGCCCAATATGCCAGCGGATCTGTCTGCATTTTCTCTATCGGCTCTGAGAGATACCGTGTCACTGACAGCTGTGCTGCTGTCTCCTGTGCTTGGGCGGGCTCAGAGTCTCTCAATCCAGCTGCTTTCTCTCTCGCCCGTTGCACAACTGATGAATCTTTATGTGCAACATGCCTTGGGCGTTCTGACGTGGAGGAGGAGGTACTATCTGTCGCTGACACAGTGCTTCTCCTGCTTGGGCTAGCAGCACAACTCTCTGACGTGCCTGCTGTTTCCACCTCTGCTTCAAGCCTAATCTGTCTCTGCCTATGGCACTCCTGTTCACGGACCTTTGCTAACAGCAGCTCCTTCAGAAATGACAGACAATTGGACTGTAGGGCGAGTTTACGTTTCACACGGGGGATCACAGACAGAGGCGAACATGTATGTGCGGTCGTCTGTTAAAGGCCTTAATCTGTCTTTCACCTGCTGCTGCAAAACGTCCAGACACTGCAGCACCTCAGCAGTCATTCCCTCTTCCTGTTTAGAGGCCTCCAAATGTTCATGCAGGATATTAACTATAGGGATGATGTCAGCCAAGGTGGCACTTCTGGAACTCAGCTCGTCCATGACATCCTTGAAGGGTTGCAGGATTTTTACCAGCTGACTCATGACTAACCAATCATGATGCCCTAGGGGATTCTGCACACCTATGTCCATTGTACCAAAAAGTTCATGAAGGGGTGTCTGCATCTCCAGTAACCTCTCCAGCATCATAAAGGTGGAATTCCAATGGGTGGCAATGTCTTGAATGAGACGCTTGTGAGGCATATCCAAATCAGTCTGCTTTTGTCAGAGAACCTGCCCCACCTTGACACTTCTGTGGAAGTGTGCTGTATGTTCCTGCACTTCTGTATTAACCTATGCAGGTATTCATTCTCTTTGTCATTGGACTCCAAGCCCAGAGCTGACTTCACTACCAGGTGCAGAGTGTGTGCAAAACATCGGATGTTCTTAAACCGCCCATCGGTTATTGCCTTAACCATGTTTGCACCATTGTCTGTGACAAAGAACCCTGCCTGTGTTTTCCTGTCTCGCTGGTGTAGTTGCCAGCCCTCCAGCATCTGTCTGATGTATGCTAAAATATTGGCTGCGGTATGGGCCTGGTCCGTCAGGTGGGTGTGCAGTAAAGCCCACCTCCACCCTGATACTTCTTCAGTAATAGAGCTGCTGGCTGCCCCTGCCTCAGCCATGTCCCACCAGTGTGCTGTCAGAGAGAGGTAAGAATGTGCAGCATTCATGGCGGTCCAGATATCGCAGGTGAAATGCACTCTTCCATCTGCCTTAGCTAGCAGTGCTTGCATGCGACTGCGACACAGCTTGTACAGGCTGGGGATGACCTTTCTACTAAATGTGGTTCTGCATGGGATTTTGTAATTTGGAAGTACGACCTTCAAAAACACTTGAAACCCACATTCTGCACTAGCTGCAAGGGCTGGTCATCAAGGGCAATCATTTCCACAATGGTCCTGGTTACAACTTTTGAGGCTGCCTGCCTCCTACCCCGGGATAGCGTTACCGCACTCCACCCCATTTCCTCCATGGTGGATTGTCGTTTCCGCCACATGTAAGGGGGTTGCTGGCCTACCGCCTGACTGCTAGAAGGGGATGAGGGCGTGGACTGACTCTGCTGCTTTCCTACCACTGCACACTGGTTGGAAGGGGTCCCCCGACTGGAACTGTCACCATCCCCAGATGGCAGTAATCTTGTTAGGTGTTGCCTCTTCATATGATGGTTCATGCCAAAGTTAGTTAGATGTCCCATTTGCTTGCCTCTGCTAATATCCCTGGCACAGTAATTACACCGAGCATAATGCGGGTCTTCCGTCACTTTAAAGTGTTCCCAGATCGGAGATGTCTTTCGTGATCCTCCCCTCTCTAACACCTTGGGGGTGGATGCTGGCACTGGAGTTGAGGTAGTGGGTGCACCCTGAGAAGCAATGCCAGAGGGGGCATCAGTCACCCTCTGTGCCTGTACTGACTGCTCTTCCTCCTCCTCGTTATCACTGTCATCTCTCCCCTACTGCACATTTGTGGAGGCTAAGACAGGACTAACTGATTCTACCGAAGATTCGTCAGCTATTACTTCTTCCGTTTCTGATGAGAATCCCACACAAGAAGATTCTTCATCTGAATCAGAAGCAAACAGTGACTGTGCTACCTTATCAACGCTAAGTGTTAGTCGAGACTTCTGTCTCCCTGCTGCTTTTGGGTGTCTACATTTTGTCTGGCATGACTCTGCCTCCCCTTCCCTCACCTCCAAAACTACAGGGCCAGAAACAAGTGGTGGCGATGGCGATGTATCATGGTCAGATTTAATTTCTTTTGGCATGGAACTACCATCCCCTACAAAGAGTTTAGAGTGCGACAGTTGCCTTTTTAGCTGTACTGGTGGTGTTGCACTAGTGTCTTTTGAGGTGCCTCCTCTGCCAGTCCCAATCACTCAATTACATCTCTCTTTCCCTGACATTATGGATTTAATGTGACTGAGTAGTAACACTGCCCACTGTCATGGTGCCTGGCTGTGCACTAATGTGTGTGGCATGCACACTGAAGCTGCTTGCTTGTAAGCACAAAAGAGGCAGACTCCCTGGGCACTTGACTGCACAGACCCAACCAAATACTTAGGATCAGTCTGTTTAAACTACCCACTGCCCACTGCCACTGTGCCTGGCTGTGCACTAATGTGTGTGGCGTGCACACAGAAGCTGCTTGCTTGTAAGCACAAAAGAGGCAGACTCCCTGGGCACTTGACTGCACAGACCCAACCAAATACTTAGGATCAGTCTGTTTAAACTACCCACTGCCCACTGTCATGGTGCCTGGCTGTGCACTAATGCGTGTGGCGTGCACACAGAAGCTGCTTGCTTGTAAGCACAAAAGAGGCAGACTCCCTGGGCACTTGACTGCACAGACCCAGCCTGTTAAACTGCCCAGTGAAGCCCAGTGCACTGAGAGACTAAGTAATTGGAATTAAAAAAGGAGGAATTTTTGTCACTCCAGAAAAATGGATGAAACTGAAAATAATATATCTCTCCAAGCCAGCCCAACACCCTAAATGGTGGTCAGTGCTAGCTGACCTAGCACAGCTTCTCTTCTCAGTCAGAGATGACCAAAATAAACAGCTTGAAAGAAAAAGGACTAGCTGTAGCTGACCCTGGCACTGCAGCAAAACAAAGAATAATTTTCTTTACTTTACTAGTAGCCTATCTCTCTTAGTTCAGCCTCCTCTCTCTTCCACCTAGCCTACCTCTCCACAGCATCGCTGGAAATAAGTGCATGGCTCCTCGTGCTGATGTTTATATAGTGCTGGCTCATCAGTAAAATCGACAGAGAGCACTGAATGACAGCGCTATTGGCTGCATTCAGTGCAGCTCAGAAAATGTCAGCGTGGATACGCTGCATTCCGGTATCTATGTCCGACCCTTTCCTGTGAGTCACCGTGACTCACAGGAAAGGGTCAGACAGGTTGGCATGGTTACCGCAGGGGCGCTGCCATTTTGTGCAAATCGTAGATAGTAAGTAGCTAATGGGGACGAAGAAAAGCGCGCACCGCTGGGCGCACCGAATTAAACAGAAAATACGTTAAATACATGGGGAGTTGCGATGCGTTTCGCCTCCCCACGTATTTAACGGATAGGACAAAATACGTTGCGGATCGCCAATACGTCGAAAACGGATGCACACCCCTAGTACACAGTGTTATTACTACTAAAATCACTATGTTAATCAATCTTTCTGTTTCTGAAGGACTTTTTCCATCTGGTTTAAAACAAGCTGTGATAACGCCATTCCCAAAAAACTAAAACTAGTAGAATTGATGATTGAGATAACTATCGTCCCATATCCAATTTGTCTTTTCTCTCAAAAGTACTTGAAAAAGTTGTATTAACCCAACTGGTGAACCATTTTGAAGACCAAGAAATTCTTTCTCCAAATCAATTTGGATTTAGGAAACATCATTCAACTGAGAATCTACTACTTTCCTTAATGGACTCTGTTTTACGAGGATTTGATTCTGGTGAAGCAATCTTATTTTATTGTGCTAATTGATTTAACAGCAGCCTTTGGTACTGTAGATCATACCCTATGGGGTAGATCTTAAAAAAATCCATGCACGCATACTTTTAAAATCCTGGGTCGGCGCGCGCAAGGCTGCGCAAAATCGGCAGCCTGCGCGTGCCGAGCCACGCAGCCTGCCTCCGTTCCCTCCGAGGCCGCTCCAATTTCGGAGCAGCCTCGGAGGGAACTTTCCTTCCGCATCCCCTCACCTTCCCCTCCCTTCCCCTATCTAACACACCCCCCAGCCCTACCTAAATCCCCCCCACCTTTGTTGTACAAGTTATGCCTACTTGAAGCAGGCGTAACTTGTGGGCGCCGCCTCGTCATCCCCTGGCACAGGCCGCAGTGCCAGGGGACTCGGGACCGCCCTCACGGCCCGCCCCTGAAGCATTGCCACGCCCTGGACTCGCCTCGGACCGCCCCCTGACCCCAGACACGCCCCGGACATGCCCCCGGTCTTCTGACACGCCCCCTCCTGCCCCTTTTTTTGAAGCCCTGGGACTTACGCGTGTCCCGGGGCTTTACGCGCGCTGGCGGCCTATGCAAAATAGGTGCGCCGGCGCACGAGTGCCCTGCGCACGTAAATCCTCTCCTGCCACTGCTGTCACCTCACTGAATGTGCTCAGGGGAATGGCCAGTCTTCACAGTGGCCCAAAACCATTCCCATCTCATTGCCCTCCCCCCCCCAGCTACTTCTTCAATGTGGCATCCTCATGATCTCAGCCACCTGGGGGAGAAATCTGCTGTGGCAGTGCTCTCTTAGCAGCGGCAGCTTTAATTCCAGCAGGAGGGCCCTTCCATGGTGGTGATCCCATGCCATTTCTTGTGGCGGACCCCCTTTCTCTTCCTCCTGAATCACTCCTCTCTTATTATTTATTTTATTTATTTATTATTTTTATATACCGACATTTGATCTCAATTGAGATATCACGCCGGTTTACATTCAGGTACTGTAGGTATTTTTCTATCCCCAGAGGGCTTACAATCTAAGTTTTTGTCCCTGAGGAAATGGAGGGTAAAGTGACGTGCCCAAGGTCACAAGGAGCAACAGCTGGACTCGATCCCTGGTCTCCTGGTTCATAGTCCACTGACTTACCACTAGGCTATTCCTCCTCCCTCTTGAATGTGACTTTCTCTTCCCCGCTGATTAGAAGCATCAGCTCCTGCTTCCTTCTGTCGCGGTCTCTAGCACAATCTCAGCCCTTATTCTTCTTACTGCTGCCAATATCAGGAGGACTGGGAGTCACAGCAGCCAGATGTCTCTTCACTCACATCGACTCTTTCTTCACTGCACCTCCTGCCTTTCCTCCCTCCCGCGTTAGGATAACCAGCAGCCTCCATTATTCCCATTCCCATTTTTATTTGTTTTACTATTTATGATTACCCTATTTACACAATGGTTTGAAAGCTTCCCTAATTTCAAAGTGACAGATCAGGAGAGATATCATAACTAAAAATCAGAGAAACACAGACCATTCAAGTTTGTTATTAAGACCACAAGGAGCAATAGTTTTTAAAGTGTAAAGCCAATGTTGCTCATGCTGTAATGACCATAATCTTACATTACCACCCTGAGTAAACGATGGGTCCAAAATATGCATTGTTTGGAAATACAGCTGATGTAGGCAGCTCCTATATTCTATCATTCTTGTGTAAACAGGTCATATAATCTTTTCAATACAGCATAAATTACTCGGATATTTGATGACATAAACAGTAATGTGTCAAGGCCGAGCAGCCTTCTGGTGGTTCCTGGGAGTAGTCCTCCAGCCACTCCAAAGCCCTTTCGGACTGACAATCAGGAACAGCAAATGTGTGAACCCCTGTGCTTTGTTATAACTTAAAGGCAAGGCCCAAGGTCCTTGCCAATGGCATGCAAGCATGTCCTGACATGGACCAGACAGAGTCCATGAGTTTTTACAAAGGCAGGACATATAGCTGAAGGCTTGACAAAGACAAGCTGAAGCAGAGAACTAGCAAGGGCAAGGCTTATGGCATGAGACAAGACTATTGATTTGTAACAAGGCTAATGGCTTGCACAATGCACAGCTGAACAGGAGCACAACTGAAGACAGGAATCAGGCCAAACTGAAGATCACTGCAGCAGAATCCAATAGAAGGTCCAGGGTCCAGCAGATCGAAGGCAAGCAAGATCCAACACACTCCAGGGTCAAGACAGGCAGCGAGCAAAGAAAATCCAGTAACCAGTCCAGGGTCAACATAGAGAGAATCCAGAGCAGTGCGAGGTCAAGGCAAGTTGTAAATAGACAGAATCCAAAACCAGACACACAGCAAGCGAGGCAAGGACCGGGAATGGGCTAAGGAATCTATTATCAAGGCAAAGAGTCTAACTTCAGGCAGGCTAAGTAGTCTGGAGCACATGACATTATCATTGGGGTGAACGCCCCACTCTCCCTTCAAAGTATGCAGAATTGTGCATGCCGATGTACATGTACACCTGTGCATTCCTCCAATGGGTCTTAGTCACATACATGTTAGGGCACTCACTGACAGTTCTCTGCCACACAGTGAGCATCCGAAGCCAGGGATTCTGGGAAAGCAGCTGGATGCTAACAGTACCCCTCCCCCCCCCCCTCTAAGCCCCCTCCTCAAGCCTCTTCTCTTCAGCTTCTGAGGAATGGAAGTTACTTCTTTACCAATTCGGGGCTCAGAGGTTCAAACATCAGATCCAGAGATTTTGTCTGAAGGCAGGACTGCGGCTGTGCTGTGGCTAAAGACAAGATTGATGACCTGGCTGGAGGCCGAGGCTGGTCCTGATTCACGGATGAAGATCTTTTAGCAGGAAAACCACATGGATCAGAATTCACATAACAGCAGGAAGTACATTGGAGCGGCATCTCTGGTAATTCAGGCGAGATATCCCAGACAGTAGAATGCTCCTCACAAGATGGACCCCATTCATTAATTTGTAAGGTGCTCCAATCAATGGATGATTGATGGAGATTCAGCCAGGGTAGCCCAAGTATAAGAGGGCTGGATGCTTTAAGTAGTACATAAAACTGAATTTCCTCTTGGTGAGACCCAATCTGTCATGTGGAAGGAGACGGTTGCCATGAAATGCAGGATACGGAGGCAGGTTTAAATACCGCCATGGAGAAAGAAACATGGAGGATCAATTTGGGAAACGCTGACAGTATGGAATGAGTGACAGTAGAAACATTTGGAGCGTAGGTAACGTAATAATGGGTTACATTTTTGATTTTTAAGTCAGTGGACTTAAGGAGTGTTGTTTTGCAGAATTAAATAAGAATTGATGCATTGCCCCTGATGAAGCTTTCAGAAACACGAGCCGTGTCGGGCAGGTTGAAGGAACAAGAGCTCCTCCAGCATTTCGATCACTCATCTTAAAAATGATAAGTGTTTTTTCACTACAAAAATTTCAAGAAAAAGGTGGAACCCAGACCAATGATTATAAAAATTGAATAACTACATAAGGACATAAGGATAGGTTCATGCAGTAAACAGACATTTTGTTTTCAATGAGAGTATTGCAAACAAATTGAAAGCTCTCTTTAATATATGTGGACTGGATTCACAAATTTAAAAATTAGTTTCCAAGTAGATAGTGATGGTTATGGTGATAGCATGAAATGCAGGGTGGTCAATAGTTTGGTGAGGCCTGGCACAGCGTGGGACCTTTCAGTCACTGGAGACAGAGACTAAGAAGAGCTTCACCACTAGAAGTCCAAGGTCCCCCCATGAGGAGCCTGTAGGGATCCAGGCCACTTGCTTAGGTGGGCCTCGCAGGATCTCCTGGGAGAGTGGAAGTCCGGCGTGCCCACAGACAGAAGGGGAGTGCGGTCAGGTTTGAGACAGGAGGTCAGGTGGAACAAGGAGGACCAGAATAGCATAGGTAATAACAAGGCTAGGAACAGAGCCAGAAACTAGAGACGAGGTCAAACAGGCAGAGGTCAAAGTCCAGGAGTCCAAAGAATGGTTAACAAAGCAGAGGTCAGCTACAAGAGGTCAGACGAAGTCACAGGTAGGCTGAGGTCAAGAGGCAGGCAGCAGGCAGGCGAGTCAAGTAGCAGGCAGACGTCAGAAGGCAGGCAGCAGGCAGGTGAGTCAAGGAACAGACTGGAGTCAGGAGGCAGGCAGCAGGCAGGCAGGTCGAAGAACAAACTGGAGTCAGGAGACAGGTAGGCAGGCAGACGGGTCAAATAGCAAGTCGAGGTCAATATCAGAGAGTCAATCCAGAGGTACTACCTGGGAGATGAACAGACGAACAGGAAGAGAAGGACGCTGAAACTAGGAAGCAGGAACAAGGCAGGAACAGAACTGGAACAGAAGGATCCTGGAACGAGACTTGGAACAAGACAGGAGCAAGTACAAGCTCGGAGGCAATCTAGCATAAGCCGACCCAATTGCCAAGGCAAGGAAGTGCAGGCAGGAACTTCCTTATAAGAAAGAATCAATCAGGGCGCACTGCGGAGCTAAGACCTGCCCTTGGCCCTACAAGAGGCCAGGCGGTCCGTGCACGTGCGTGTAGGGGCGTGGCCAACAGCACCAAGTTTCCGAGCTCCGGCATGAGGCCTGGGTGCAGTGGAAGGCCCGGCAACTGCCGCCGCGGGACGCTGGGGCCTGGAAGTGCTAGCAGCTGCCACTAGGGAGGCCGACCTGGGACCTTCTGAGGAACCATGAAGGTGAGTAGGCCCATGCGCGGGACAGGCGTGGACAGGGCGCGTAACACCAACCCTGTTAAATAGAAGGCTGCGTAACTTCCAAAAAGTGATGTACACCTAGATTTATTTGATAAGTATATAAAAAGCTGGGATTAATAACAATCCCCTGAAGCAGGCAGCATTTGATGTGTTCCAAATTGTCAACATCGGGATTTTTCATAAATATACTATGGCATTTTTTCTGAATAGACTTTGTCTTGGTTGTTAAAATGGAATTTTAATCTTGATACAACATCCTTTGAAAACCTCATTAATTTCATCAACATTAGAATAACCGCGTCAGCATATTGAATCAGCTTTTTTCAAAGGTTAAAGGTGAACTTTATAGGTATTTTTGAGACAAAACTGAATATTTTATAAAAGATTTAGAAGTAAGTGGACTCTTGGACTAATTTTTTAAGGTGTATGGTTATACTTAGAGTGCAAAAATGCTGCTTATAGAGTTGGTAACTTTCAAACTGGCGTGCAAGTGCACATGTGCACACATTCGTCAGCCCATGCCTAGGGATGCAGCTGATTTATAACTTGCATGTGTATATGCAGGCATGTTATAAAATAGCCTGGCTGCCTGCACATGTGCATCAAATTTTAAGTGGGCTTGCACAAGTACACACAAATGTCACTTCTACCGCGTAAATCGGAGGATTTAAAAATGGGCACACGCTGACGCCAATTCCAGTTTTACCAGTTTGTTTCCATGTTCGCCCAGTTAAGAGATAGCTCTTCCAAACCCCTCTGGTTTAATAGCCTTCATTCCCCCCAGTTATCCATGACCTTTAAAACCCTGCCAATCTGCCTATTTATCTTTATTTTGTAACTGACACGACATCCATAACAGTAGTAAAGTTACATGGCAGGATACCATATCGAGTAAGTATTTACATGCACACCTCAGCTTCATGCCCTGAAACGCCTATGTACCACCCAGACCATGCCCATGCCCCTCCTTTTTGGAAAATTTCCAAGATATGTACACTGTGGCATTTATGTGTGAAGCCAGGTGGCCCTTAAAATCCACTCGGTGCGTGCGAGCCCGACATTTTCATGCATCCTCTAATTAATGTGTGCGTCGGGCTTTTAAAATTCTCCTTTTAGTATAGCACAACATTGACACTATTATATGAGATCTGTCTCATTTACAAAATCAAATAACAGATTTTTTTGACTGGGTCCCACTTTTTTGATTCATTGTCTAATTATGTGGGTGTATGTTGTCCTGATTGTTTTGCAGTTCAAAAAATTAAGGGAACATTGAATTAGTTAGCTCATTGTTGTATATGAAGTGCCAGATTTAATATTTTTGATAGAAGATTATAAACTGCATGGTAGACCTTCACTTGTAAATTCAACAAATAGTTTCTTTACAGAGTTCTGAAGGCAGAGAGATCAACTTATTTCACTTGGAGCCAAAGAAAAGTTGATACCAGTGCCCTATTTGATACCAATGATCTATTACAACATTTACATCTGCATTTTCCACTATGGGCCCTATTAACTGAGACCTTGATTTTGCAAAATTTAGGCATGAAAAGAGGGCAAATATTGTGAGATACTCGAAGACTGTAATTTGTTTGCTGTGTTTTTCAAATGGAAAGTCCCCTAGGTTGGCTGCACAATTGCATTCAAGTGCTTGGAAGCTACTTTTGCATGCCCATGTTTTTCTTTCCCTTTCCTATCCCTCAACCTTCTCTACTCCCCTCTCTCAGCTTTCAACACATTTTGAGGGGAGTTTTCAAAATTATGTGGATACAATGGAACACCATGCCCATAGAGGTAAGACTACAGAGAGATTTCAAGACTTTCAAAAAGAGCTTAAAGACATGGCTCTTTAGAGAAGCCTTTTCACAAAGAGAGCGAGAAAGAGAGAAACGTTGAAAGCTGTATACACAAAATCTTTATGCAGCACTAAGCACATTATATGTATGTATGTTGTGGTTTGTTTATTGCACCTCTTAACTTGAATGTATAATCTAACAGTTTTTATTGTAGTCAAAGGTCAGATTAGACAACATTGAACATTTTGCCATTATTATGAAACTATGTTACTGAGCTTATTAGGCACCTCCATTACCAATAACAGGAACAGTTACATGTACAATTTACTATTTGTGCCTCTATGTAAACCATTGTGATGGTAATCTACTGAATGACGGTATAGAAAAGATTTTAAATAAATAAATACTTGAAAAGTCAATGGACAGTTTTACCCATAGGCATTCTCCAAATTCTGAAAAAAGAATGTGTACATAAACTTTCCGTTGGAAGACTGCCTCGAAAAAAGTATCCATAGAAGTTTGCACTTGTTTAGTTTCTGCAGATGTCTTCTCTCTGAAAAGCAATATGCATAGTTTTAAACATGCAAAACTATATGCACTGTTGCCTCCCCCGACTTAACCTCACCTCTGAGCCCATCTTCTTTGCCAATGGGTAAAAGTGCACGTGACATTGATTCCCACACTTACTTTTACTTGGGGAAAGGATATGCAGTTTTCAGGTAGCCTATTCACCTGCGTAAATGGCTTTTGAAAATTGCCTTTCCAACGTCCTTTCAGCTCCAGTCCCGTCCCTACAACTGTTGGGTTTGTATTGCCTATCTTGCTTACCTTGCTGAACCTATAATGTACTCTCCTATTTTGTGCCCACGCTCCACCCTTCTCTTGCATAACCTCATTTCAAACCCTGTATTATTCTCAATCCTTTCTTCTACTTTTTCATGTTTCCCACTCCTGCCATTTTTAAAGTTATATCCCAAAAAGGGAACACTCCTCTCTGTTCTCCCTCCACAGATGCTACATCTATGGTCCATTCCTTTTCTGGCTTTGTCCAGCATCCTTCTCTATTTTTGAGGACTATGTATCAAAGTGCAGTAAGCAAGGACAAACATTATCTTATACAAAATAACATGATAGTGCTGCTGGCTTCAGTTTATCAGTGCCAATTACAACTTTAACCCCCATGGGGTTGGAGTGACCAGGGATGTCTGAAGGAAGAAGACATGGGCCAAACAGGTCCGGGGAGGCTGGGGGAGATTGCGGCAGGTTTTTAGCAGCGAAGGTGACCCATCATTTTTAAAATGAAACAAAGGAACAAAATTCTATTTGTTTGTTTGTTTGTTTTGCTTTGAAAATCAAATGCAACAGGAAATGTAATTAAAATTTACAATTTTGTTTCCACTAAACGCACATTTCTAGAAATCATGGTTAATGTATGAGAGGAAAAGCACAAAATGAAATGAAAGCTAAGAGCATGTTGCCCACTGTGAATCAGACTGTTTCCATTGTTATGCTAATTTTTTTTCCTTTTCAATTGTTTACCTTGTATTTCTAGTCAATATGGAATCCAACAAGGAATGCTAGTAATCAGACAGGAAGAGATCTAGATACACATACATAATCCTTTAGTTACCACAAAATAAAAGAGCAAGCAATTCAGCACTTGAATTTTTTTTAATTCTCAGTGAACCGTTTCAAAAAGAAAATGACTTATTTTTACCATCAAGTAGACTGACATATATTACCCATAATTCCTTGTGTTCTTCTCTCAGAGGGCAATTTTTATAAGAAAGACCATGGACATGAATTTATTAGATGTAAACAAAAACAAGCTCTGCCATTTTATTTAAGGAGTCTAACTTTCAAAGCTGTTTGCAGTACTGTTATTTGTACAAGTAAGTGAATGTGCAGAGATTTGTCCTCTGATTTTATAAACTGTGCAGAAGGAGCTGTGACAAAAGTTTCAATTGGAAAGCAAATTTCACAAGAAACCCCAAATTCCACCCATCAGCAAGATCAAAGCTAAAACATATGATAAATGCTTATCACAAAAATGATACTGAAAACAGATCATTCTCTTGTACTAAATCTGACAAATGGCAAGTGCTTCAACAGGAAGACAGTCATCACCCATGACACTTTGCTTTGCTGATATACCCCTTATCCTAAACCTCAGGAGTCTTTCTTCCACTCAGCACTGGTACAATTCCCAGACTTTACATCTTGAGGGTCTTGCTGGCTCTCTGCCTTGCTGACATACTCCAGCCTCTACATTGTGGGGTGTTCTTGTCACTGTGGGGAGCTGCTTTCTCATGGTGATATGGTATGTTGATGCCACTTCTTGTTCTGTATTGTCCAGTTATATGTGCCATGGGATTTTTCCTGCTACCTGTTCTACTTCATTCCCTCTTCCTGGTGCCTTAGGATATTGATGCCACTCTTGGTGCTAGTTTGCCACTCATGTTGCCTTTAAGGGTAGATGCCACAGTTGTTGGTGCTGTCTTTTCGTGCCTTGGTGCTAGGAAGCGCTAGGAGGGCGGTTCCATTTCCTAAAAGAATGTGTGTTCTTGGGCCACGGCTCGACTGCAGAGGAACTCCAGAGAGGTGCCTAGGCAGGCAAGGCATGCTCGAGCATGGGTAGGATAGGAGCAAGGTTGGACTGTAGACAAACGATGGAATCTGGAACAGGAACAAGGCTGGACCCGGCCTCCACTGAACCTGCATGCACTAGTGTGACCCAGCAATGCAATGCTGGACCTGAGAGTAGCTCTCCAACCACTCGGAAGTCCTTTCGGACCCGCCGCTTGGGAATAACGACTGCGTGAGGCCAGACGGAGGCTGAGGGCAGGAACATGGAGACATCGATGAAGACTCAGGCGAGGACAAATAGGACATCAGGAGATTCAAGCAAGGATTCGGTTACTTAGGAGATTCAAGCAAAGATTAGGGTCAGGCGAAAGCACTGGGTGAGCCTTGCCTTGCAGTGCACCCTACACAGCCATCCCATGGGCTGGTCGCGGAACACGCTGTACTCGAAGCAGACTCCAGACGAGGTAAATGAAAGCTGAGACCGGAACATGGCGGAGATACTGAAGAGGCCTGCGCCAGGGCGCGCCCAACACAGCCGCCTGTGGCTGTCATGGACCACGCTGACGCAGGCAGGTTCTGGCAGTGTCTAAGACATGGACGGAGCAGAAGTAAGGGGATTCCTGATCTGGAGCAGGAACAAGAGACACAGGAACAAGGCTTCAGAACAGAAGTCTCCCGGAGGCTTGCGCTGCAGCATAGAAGGAGGGCTGGTCACTAGGGATGTGCAGAGCAAAATTTTATGTTCATATTTTTTATGTCCGAAAGGGGGTCCCACTTGCGGCCAATATGGACATAAAAAAAATCCAATGAGTTGGGTATATGTACATATGTGCAAAAAAAAAATTTAAACCCCCTCACCCTCCTTAATCCCCCCCCCCAGACTTACCACGACTCCCTGGTGATCGAGCGAGGAGTGAGGACGTCATTTCTGCAATCCTTGGCGAGAAGCATGTGACGTCGGTGGCACGTCGAGTGACGCGGCGTCACGTGATTCCCGGCTCGTTCGCGCCGGACGGCTCGTTCGGCCCAAAAAGAACTTTTGGCCAGCTTGGGGGGGCCTCCTGACCCCCCCAAGCTGGCCAAAAGTTCTTTTTGGGCCGAACGAGCCATCCGGCGCGAACGAGCCGGGAATCACGTGACGCCGACGTCACGTGATTCCCGGCGAGTTGGCCAGCTTGGGGGGGTCAGGAGGCCCCCCCAAGCTGGCCAAAAGTTCTTTTTGGGCCGAATGAGCCGTCCGGCGTGAACGAGCCGGGAATCACGTGACGCCGGCGTCACTCGACGTGCCGCCGATGTCACATGCTTCTCGCCAAGGATTGCAGAAATGGCGTCCTCACTCCTCGCTCCATCACCAGGGAGTTGTGGTAAGTCGGGGGGGGGGATTAAGGAGGGTGAGGGGGTTTATATTTTTATTTTGGCTCAACAATCGCGATTTCCAACATATCAAACATATCTATGTTCGATATGTGGGAAATCCGATCGTTTATGTCGAATCAATTTTTTAAGTAAAAAAAAAATATGAGTTGCGTTTTACTAATGCGGTCAATCCGAATGCACACCCCTACTGGTCACAGACCACAACGTGGCAGGCCAGGAAAGGTGGGCACCAGGTACCTGGAACTGGATGCAGAAGTGAAGACAGGAGCATCAGGATCAAGGCAACAGAAACACAGAGTGTCTGGAACATCAGGATGAGGAACAAGACTTTCAGAAACGGACTCACAAGACGACGGGACATCTGGACATGGAACATCAAGAACGAAGGCTCAGACGAAGACACAGGAGCTGCAATAGGAAACACAGGACCTTGAAGAAGAGATATACCACAGAAGACTCCTGGAGCGAAGGACAGGAACATCCAGGAGCAGACTGGCTCCTTACGATGGCAAAGATGGACTAGCACAGGGCTCCTTTTAAAGGGCTGAAGGCAGAACAGATCTGATCAATGACATCAGCTTTGAGGGCCGCGGGGCTTTTCCCGCCATTGGCCCTTTAAGAGTTGCATTGAGGCCCGCACCTGCACCTAGGAGAAGGCAGGAGAAGGAGGAGCAGATGGTGGTGTCTCTGCCACATGGAAGGCCCAAAGAGGAGCGGCTCCCTGCCGCTTGGATGGAGCAGAGGCACCGGCAGTAGCAGGCATTGGCAGGGATGGCTTCCCTGCCATCTGAAGATCCTGGCAGTGGCACCAGTGGTGGCAGCCCTGCCGTGGAGTGAAGAAGCAAGGCAGACTGCAGGAGCGGCATCGTGCCGCAAAGAAGAACGCAGGCAGAAGCAGAAACAGCCTCCCTACCGCAAGACAGAGGACCTCGGCAGCTGCTCCAGCCTCAACGGAGGCAGGAGCGGTAGTGGTGGCTTAAGCCGCGACAGAGGGCTTCTAGCAATGGCTGCACCAGGACCGCGGGGGAGGCAGGATGCAACAGCCCACCTGGCCATGAAAGGTAAGGGGCCTGCCCGCGATCGTCACGGGCAGGTTCACAACACTTGGATTTTGCTCACCACTTTTGCTGCTTCTTTACTCCTCTGATGGTGCCTTGGAGAACTCCTGCTGTAAATGTGTACCTGTAAGGGATCCTTTACATGATATATACTTTATTTTTTGCTATTATATTTTGCCTTTCTAATCTTAAAGACTGAATCCATTTCATAGAGACAGGCAATTAACTTCTAACCTGTTACAGATGTATCCTGTACAAATGCCAATCCCTACTCATAATGCTTTGTGGGTTTGCTATTTTATTACATTGTATTTCTGCCTTGCATTATTTACTTTATGCAATTATCACAATTATTTATTTATTTATTTTATATTTATTCTTTATTACTTTTCAAATTTTACAATAACAAATATATTCTTTGTCATCATGTAATCTAAGTGCTTTTACAATTGAGATAATACAACATACATATCTGTTGATATTCTCTATACAGAAAACCTTTATCAATATTTAAGCACTAACACATTATAGAGGAAATATGTGAGGGGGTGTAAAGAATTACAGAGGAGTAATAATAAAGAAATAAAATCATATGTATGGTTGATCAAGTGCTAACTTCTTAAATATTAACCCATCATGATGTTTCAACTGTTACTGGATATCTAGCACTTAAGAAATCTCTCAGTTGTGGTGTATCAAAGAAAATATAAGTAGATCCATGCCAGCTTATAACACACTTGCAAGGGTATTTCACAATAAAGCTTGCACAATAATTTATTTATTTTACAAAAATTATAACCCACCTTATCCCGCTAACTCAGGCAAGGACCAGCCAGACAGTTTGATCATCCACCTTAATATAATGTCCCAAAAAAATATAATTTTTTATTTATTTTTATAGCAAGTAAAAATCCAACAGTCTTAAACGCAAATCACAGAGCCCAACATGGCCAGTGTTTTGTTGTACCCAGCTTCTTAAGGTGAGCAGTTAGTCTGCAGTAAAACAATATACCAAGTGTCATCCCACACCTTCTTTGGGTACAGAAAAGGGACATCCTATGCTCCATCTCAGCCAACACTTTGTAAGCTTATTCCCCACTGCAGAACTCTCCCATGTAATGTCACTGCTTGGAGACTCAGCAACAGCTTGAGTGGTTGCTGTTAATCTTCAAAAAGTTCAACCCCCAGTAGTAAGTACCTTGCTTTGCTAGGCTTAATTCAAGCCTCCTACCTCTGGTTTAAAGGCACAGTTCAAGGCTTTTATCTCTGGTTTAAACCCTTAAATCTTGTGCCTGTGGGCTTGGTTTAGGGACAACCAAGCCCTACTGCTTCCACCCACCTTAGCTTGTAGGAGGGAACAATTCAATACTGTGTCTTGCCCACCTACTGATACATCTACCTACTGCAGTTTCCTTAGGTTCTAACCTGTTTGGTGTCCATGTCTCCTTGAAAGGGTTTCCACCAGTCCTCTCCTTCCTCCATCAGTATGGGCTCCAGGTCTGCACTCTCCGGCAAGTCTACCTCCATCTCCTCCATGCCTCCCTCTGTCTTTGGTAGTCCTTCTTCCTGTTCCTGTCTATCCCCTTTGTCAGGCCACTTTCCCGACTCCTCCCAGTCCACCTGGATGTTCCCACCCTCTTGATGATTTGCAAGCTGTGCAGCCCCTCCCTTGTGGTTCACCTCTCCTCCCCCTCTCTCAGACCATTTCAGAGCAGGATCTCTTCCCCTAACCTGGGGTTTCTTGGGTTTTGAGGGTTCCACTCAGGTTTCTTGCTTTAACCATCCCCAGGGAATATAATAACCATCACACAAGTTAAAAATATTCCAAAAAGAATTGAAGGAGTACTTAAGTGATTTTCATACTGGCCCAAAGTCTCAGAGGTTTTTACTTGCTATAATATAATAGTGGAAACTATTCTCAAGAACAAAATTGCAAAGCATATAGAAAGACATGATTTAATGGAACATAGTCAACATGAATTTATCCAAGGGAAGTCTTGCCTAACAAATCTGCTTCATTTTTTTGAAGGGGTTAATAAACATGTGGATAAAGGTGAACCGGTAGATGTAGTGTATTTGGATTTTCAGTAGGCGTTTGACAAAGTCCCTCATGAGAGGCTTCTATGAAAACTAAAAAGTCATGGGATAGGAGGTGATGTCCTTTCGTGGATTACAAGCTGGTTAAAAGACAGGAAACAGAGAGTAGGATTAAATGGTCAATTTTCTCAGTGGAAAAGGGTAAACAGTGGAGTGCCTCAGGGATCTGTACTTGAACCGGTGCTTTTCAATATATATATATAAATGATCTGGAAAGGAATACGACGAGTGAGGTTATCAAATTTGCAGATGATACAAAATTATTCAGAGTAGTTAAATCACAAGCAGACTGTGATACATTGCAGGAGGACCTTGCAAGACTTGAAGATTGGGCATCCAAATGGCAGATGAAATTTAATGTTGACAAGTGCAAGGTGTTGCATATAGGGAAAAATAACCGTTGCTGTAGTTACACGATGTTAGGTTCCATATTAGGAGCTACCACCCAGGAAAAAGATCTAGGCATCATAGTGGATAATACTTTAAAATCGTCAGCTCAGTGTGCTGCAGCAGTCAAAAAAGCAAATAGAATGTTAGGAATTATTAGGAAGGGAATGGTTAATAGAAAGGAAAATGTCATAATGCCTCTATATCGCTCCATGGTGAGACCACACCTTGAATACTGTGTACAATTCTGGTCACCGCATCTCAAAAATAATATAGTTGCGATGGAGAAGGTACAGAGAAGGGTAAGCAAAATGATAAAGGGGATGGAACAGCTTCCCTATGAGGAAAGGCTGAAGAGGTTAGGGCTGTTCAGCTTGGAGAAGAGACAGCTGAGGGGGGATATGATAGAGGTCTTTAAGATCATGAGAGGTCTTGAACGAGTAGATGTGACTCGGTTATTTTCATTTTCGAATAATAGAAGGACTAGGGGGCATTCCATGATGTTAGCAAGTAGCACATTTAAGACTAATCGGAGAAAATTCTTTTTCACTCAACGCACAATAAAGCTCTGGAATTTGTTACCAGAGGATGTGGTTAGTGCAGTTAGTGTAGCTGGGTTCAAAAAAGGTTTGGATAAGTTCTTGGAGGAGAAGTCCATTAATGGCTATTAATCAATTTTACTTAGGGAATAGCCACTGCTATTAATTGCATCAGTAGCATGGGATCTTCTTAGTGTTTGGGTAATTGCCAGGTTCTTGTGGCCTGGTTTTGGCCTCTGTTGGAAACAGGATGCTGGGCTTGATGGACCCTTAGTTTGACCCAGCATGGCAATTTCTTATGTTCTTAAAAATAAATATAAAATTATATTTTGGTGGGGGCATTATATTAAGGTGGATGACCGAACTATCCGGATGGCCCTTGCCTGAGTTAGCGAGACACTGTCAGGCTTGCTGATACCTTTTCCTTTAATTCTCAAACTTATTAATTTGAAATTTATTTTTTGTAGACCATTCAAGAATATTTTCTTTTGTGTTCCCCTTTCTACATTAGTATCATTTATTTGGGTTTTACCGTTGGCTCTCTATTTGTTACTGTGTATCTCCTGTACAATAGAAACATACACAGAGGTATTTCCTAGTTCAGAAGTTATAAGCAAAAGTAGGAACTAAAGGGGAGTGATAGAATGGATCAGTAAGATAAATCTTTTAAGTGCTCTAGATATCACATAAAAATATATTCTATCAGGTTGAAACTTGCCAGCATGAAACAAACAAAGACTCGATATCTGTACCAGAATTCAGCACAGTATGGGGAAGATGTCCAATCCAGTAATTGCAGATATAAAACTGTGGACTTTTGTTATATAGGGCATGATTACCAACTAATAACTGAAATTGACAGCCTTGCTATCCAATCAGATTTGACATGAACTCTAGCCAAATGATAATGACTTGGTGACACTGCAGAGTGCCACTCTAATTGTTATAAGGGTCAGTCATACTCAATTAGATATCTAGAAGGCCAATTAATTTGATGTCTATGACCTGGCTAATCAATAAAAGAGGCCTATCACCAGAAATCAGCACTTATAAACCAGACACTGATGATGACAAGATAAGCTCTGCCTATGATGACTGCATGCAAAACTATTAGCACAGAAGTCTAAACCAAGAAGAACTCAACAGACAAGACATCACAAAGGGTCCTGGTAACACAGATCAATACCTGCTAAAGACCTCAATTTGTCCAGACTTCTGGAGCAGCTAAACCTCAGGTGATATACATTTTATATGGGAGTTAGATGTTTCTATTGAGCCTCACATGATAGCAACTTGAGGTAGTAAGTTTTGTTAATACATTTTGGATGAATTCCTATTTTAAGAGATAACCCAGGGCCAGTGGAGTTACTAGAAAGTATGGTGACATATGTATGTGAATTTTAATAATCTGGCATGCACAAAAGCCAGGAGATATATGAATATGTCTGACCGGCGCATGCTGCACAAACTTTAAAAGGTGCCCATGTATGCGTGTATCTTCTGGTATACAAACAAGTACGAAAACCCAAAAAAGGGGCAGGATGTAGGCATAGTCTGGGCAAGGCAAGGGTAGGACATGGGGATTCTGCAACTTTAACATGAAATGTATGCGTAAGTATTTATGCACACAAGTGCACATCAGATCCCCTGAGGCTTAATTTTACTATTGCTATGGATGGCATGTAAGTAAGAAAATAAAAATCTAAGCTAGTCGGTGGGGTTTTAAGAGTTTGGGCTAAGAGGGGAAAGGGAGACTAATAAATTAGGGAGGATTGGGAAGTCATATCCTTTGCTTGGGAGAACTGGGGAACAAATTGGTGAAAATGGCAATGATGTGGATGTGTGCCCCTTTTAATACCCCCCCTCCATTTACATAGTAGAAGGAGATTTGCATGCACATGTGCACCCACCTAAAATTGTGCACACACATGTACACATGTTAAGCTTATTTTATGCCATGTGTGCATATACATATATATGCATGCCATGTGTGCATATACATATACATGCATATGTTTTAAAAATGGCCTTTGGTGTGAGCCAGCATACACATTTACATGTGCTCCCGTGCAGCTGTTTAAAAGTTACTGTCATAGCCTATAATTGGTTTGTACTTGGTTACAGAGTCTGGGAAGAGGAAGGATCCATAAGGGTTAAACTGTATAATAATTGGGAGTCTGGAAGGTGGATATGTCCACTAAGGGTTGGCCCATTTATACATTACAATTATAGCTAATTAGCCTAGAGATTAATTATGGGGCAATAGGAATCCAAGATTTTAAGATTAGGCTTCTGATTTGTTTTCCCTATGTTTATTCACCTTAAGTTTAGAATGGCACATTATATAATATTGCCAGGAAAAGAAGGAAAATTATGGGCAACAACTGGAGGAACTAATGATAAAAAGCCTCTTCCAACAAATAACTGAGGAAGGAGATAATATTTGCACTTATAAAATATGAGGAAAAATATACAATTTATTAAAATCATAGAATAACATTTATAGTGTATGACTTTTGTTCAGTGAAAGAGGGGAATTGTAGCTTCCGCTGTGCTCAGTGACATTACTTGCTCGTACTAGAATAATTAAACAGGAAAATGGTTAAAAATACAACTTTATGGGCCTCATTTTCTAAAGTATCGCAGGCCTGCAATACTTTAGGTAATGAGGGGCGAGGGGCCGAAACGGGGGGGCGGTCCTGCGCTAGCCAGCAGTGATCGCACAGTCGCGGTGCGATCCCTGCTGGTTTCGCACCCAATAGCGCCACCATAGAAGGTGTAGCTATTGGACGTGAAATAGGAAGCGAAAAGGCCCTTACCTTTTTGCTGGCGGCGCCGTCTTCGCGGAGTCGGCCCTGGTGACGCCCCGACTCCTCCTCTTCCGTGGCCGACTCCACCCCCATCTTGGTATCGCACACAATAAGGGACTTTTCGCGTGCGATCCGTCTGGAAAATGACCCCCTATATTCTATTTATCATTAGGAAAACTCTGCTAATAAAACTTGGGTGCCTTCTTATCTACCTATGCCTTATAATGTGCTTTTTTGCCCTAGTAGTTTCCACTGCCATGCCCCATCGCAGGTCCTTGGGCTCTTTGACATAGTCTTGATTTATTTATCAGATTTTTATATTACACTTTTTGGCACTTCAAAGCAGTTTACATTCAGGTACTGTAGTTATTTCTCTGTCCCCAGAGGGCTCACAATCTAAGATCCAGATTTATCATTTTGCATGAATAGCAGGCATGGTTAGGGAAATTTTTGAGATACCACAACATGTGCTATTTTGGCACATTGCATAGGTATTTTATTTTACTGCAATGCATGTTAAATTTATCACACCTTGCAAGCTGTGAAAGAAAGAGAGAGACTCTCATATAAGTCAACTATTTATACCTCTGTAGGAGGGTCAACTAGTAACGAGGTGAGGTTTTGGTGGTGCTCTAGGGTTTGGGGGGGGGGGGGCAGTTTTACATGTAAAATCAAAGGTACGGACAGCAGAGTACACATTAGGGATGTGAATCGTGTCCTCGATCGTCTTAACGATCGATTTCGGCTGGGAGGGGGAGGGAATCGTATTGTTGCCGTTTGGGGGGGTAAAATATCGTGAAAAATCGTGAAAAATCGTTAAAAAATCGAAAAATCGAAAAATCGAAAAACCGGCACATTAAAACCCCCTAAAACCCACCCCCGACCCTTTAAATTAAATCCCCCACCCCAAATAACTTAAATAACCTGCGGGTCCAGCGGCGGTCCGGAACGGCAGCGGTCCGGAACGGGCTCCTGCTCCTGCATCTTGTCGTCTTCGGCCGGCGCCATTTTCCAAAATGGCGCCGAAAAATGGCGGCGGCCATAGACGAAAAAGATTGGACGGCAGGAGGTCCTTCCGGACCCCCGCTGGACTTTTGGCAAGTCTCGTGGGGGTCAGGAGGCCCCCACAAGCTGGCCAAAAGTTCCTGGAGGTCCAGCGGGGGTCAGGGAGCGATTTCCCGCCGCGAATCGTTTTCGTACGGAAAATGGCGCCGGCAGGAGATCGACTGCAGGAGGTCGTTCAGCAAGGGTTCCGGCGCCTCGCTGAATGACCTCCTGCAGTCGATCTCCTGCCGGCGCCATTTTCCATACGGAAAATGGCGCCGGCCATACGCGTATGGCCGGTGCCATTTTCCGTACGAAAACGATTCGCGGCGGGAAATCGCTCCCTGACCCCCGCTGGACCTCCAGGAACTTTTGGCCAGCTTGTGGGGGGCCTCCTGACCCCCACGAGACTTGCCAAAAGTCCAGCGGGGGTCCGGAAGGACCTCCTGCCGTCCAATCTTTTTCGTCTATGGCCGCCGCCATTTTTCGGCGCCATTTTGGAAAATGGCGCCGGCCGAAGACGACAAGATGCAGGAGCAGGAGCCCGTTCCGGACCGCTGCCGTTCCGGACCGCCGCTGGACCCGCAGGTTATTTAAGTTATTTGGGGGGGGTTCGGGAGGGTGGGGGATTTAATTTAAAGGGTCGGGGGTGGGTTTTAGGGGGTTTTAGTGTGCCGGCTCACGATTCTAACGATTTATAACGATAAATCGTTAGAATCTGTATTGTATTGTGTTCCATAACGGTTTAAGACGATATTAAAATTATCGGACGATAATTTTAATCGTCCTAAAACGATTCACATCCCTAGTACACATCAGTGAAGATTTGATGTGAATTTTACAGAAAGATGAGATTTGAACATTGTATTCTCGACCTAGTTTGATGGACTCTCTACCTAGTTGCTATCAAGCTAGGGTGAGAGTACACTGTACAAATCTCACACTGGTTGAGAAACATTGCTGTAGCCTATGTGGTCCAAACTGACTATATGCTGGGTAAAAGCTGATTATAGGCTATGCTATCCTTAGTGAGGGAGACTTAAGGAAAAGTAGAAACGTTGTGTTTGTTTAATTTGAACATGTCTTTTTGGGAACCTTTTGTTTCTCAGAAAGGGGTGCTTTTCTACCCTTCCTTTACCTACAATGTATTTTTACTACCTGTCTGAGTACCTTAGTGCCAAGGAGCTCAGTGTGGTTCAGCTAAGAGGAGCACTGTTTCTCAACTAGAGAGCACAAGTGGTCTATTATTAATCTGCTGTCCTAAAAAACTGGCCAAATTCTAAAAACAAGCTTCCTAAAAAAGATTGCTGCTGATCCAGGCTTTCCCCCTCTTTTCCCATTAAAAAAAACCTTTAAATTTCCCCAACAGTCATCCCTTCCCCCACCCCAAGCTGACACCCTCCCACCGACCGGTTACCTGCAAAAGTAGTTCCTTCTCTGTGCCAGAATCGCTGTGCTCTGTGATCTCAGATGCTTCCAGCCCGCGACTTGATTTTTTTTTTTTTTTTGTAAAACAATTTTTATTTCAAATATAAACCATGACATTACAGAGAGTATTGGACTCTGATATACTCCCCATTACAAACCCAACACCCAACAGTGTGTTACCCCCAACCCCCTCTCTCCCCCCCCCCCCCCCCCCCCCAGGTCCAAGGTCACAAATGCCTCAAGGTCCTTCAGCAACACTTGCCATCTTTATTCAGGGGAAGTTATCCCCGCACCTAGTCACTCGTTTAAGATGAGACTGCAGGTCCGGTGAGGGATTGAGCCGGACATCTCGCCACATCGTAAACACTGCGGCGTTGGTACAATTTTTGAATTATAAGCATCCTGAGCGGAAATATAACCGCGGCGGATAAATTTGTACTGCATTTCGCGATAATACATATTGACTGAGAGTTGGGAGATCCGCCGAAAACAAGCTGCTATAATGGCTTCAGTGACCAGGAACACCCCATCCCGATTCCACCTTTCCACCAAAATAGAACAGGTATCAGGGGAAATGGCTTGTCTAATCATACGATAGTAGGTGGCGAGCGACGGAGTGTCCTCCCGTTTTAGAAACAGAATGTCCGCTATCGCAGTAAGGGAAGTGACCTGCCGCGAAGTAAGAGGTATGGAAGCAATATAGTGCTGGAGTTGTAGATAAGGGAAGACCCCTATATCAATGTTTCCATATAGTTCTTTCAACTCCGCCATCGAGAGAACTTGGCCCTCAGGATTAAACACGTGGCCCAGCTTGGTAATACCAGCATTTACCCATTTACGAAATGTGAGTGTTTGCGAGCCCGGCGTAAAGGAAGGGTTCCCTTGGATTGGTAAAAGGTAGGCACACACGTGATCCAGCTTCAGAAGAGACATTAATTTCCTCCATGATACCCGAAGAGGATGGATAAGAGCATTTTGTACTAAAAAAGTATTGAGAGACGGAGAAGCAGCTTGCAACACAAAGGAAGGAGCCAGTGGGTGAGTCAGATGTGCTACTAATCCAGTTACCTCTGAAGATATCCAGGAAAATAGCAAGTTATCCAACCGCGAGGCAAGATAACTTTAGGACAAACCAGTCATATTGAACTAATGGCTGGTTAAGGTTAAATGTATCCGGCTATATGTAGCCAGATAACTTTAAACAAGTATGTTCACTGGGACATATATCCCACTGGCTAACTGTAGCTGGATAACTTGTCCGCTAAACAACCTACAGAATATTGGTCTCTGTATTTTTAACATGCTGTTTTGATTCTTTGTGAGCCCATAATGCCTTGAAGGTTTATCACTGTATTCTCATTATGTATGTATTTATGTATTTATTTATCAGAATATTTATTATCTACCTATAGCATGTAACTGTCTATAATTATTCTAATCAGCCATAGGACCCAAAATGCTCAGTAGATTGTTTATTGTACTCTTCTCTAATATCCCTTTTTGATATCTTCTGTGCTCATAATTAGGGGTGGAAACATTAATTTTCATTTAGTTTTTCGTTTCATTTTTGGGGTTTGATTTTCATTAATTTCATTTTGTCTAATGTATATTTTGTTAATAAAAATTAAATAAACATAAAAAAGACTCTTGTGTTGGGCCTCGGTTTCTGATCTGGGCCTAGGTCCAATGGATCAGTTTTGTTTTCAAAACAAAATGTGAAAACCAACAAAATGTTATCGGCTTTTCAATCGTTTTGCTTTGGTAATGAAATAAAACAAAATAGGACATTTTGTCTAATTTCCTATTTTATTTCTCTCAAATGCCAATCCCTACTCATAATGCTTTTATAATACAATATTATATTGTATTTCTGCCTTGTATTATTTACTTTATGCAATTATCACATAAGAACATAAGAACATAAGAAAATGCCATACTGGGTCAGACCAAGGGTCTATCAAGCCCAGCATCCTGTCTCCAACAGTGGCCAATCCAGGCCATAAGAACCTGGCAAGTACCCAAAAACTAAGTCTATTCCATGTAACCATTGCTAATGGCAGTGGCTATTCTCTACGTGAACTTAATAGCAGGTAATGGACTTCTCCTCCAAGAACTTATCCAATCCTTTTTTAAACACAGCTATACTTACTGCACGAACCACATTCTCTGGCAACAAATTCCAGAGTTTAATTGTGCGTTGAGTAAAAAAGAACTTTCTCCGATTAGTTTTAAATGTGCCCCATGCTAACTTCATGGAGTGTCCCCTAGTCTTTCTACTATCTGAAAGAGTAAATAACCGATTCACATCTACCCGTTCTAGACCTCTCATGATTTTAAACACCTCTATCATATCCCCCCTCAGTCGTCTCTTCTCCAAGCTGAAAAGTCCTAACCTCTTTAGTCTTTCCTCATAGGGGAGTTGTTCCATTCCCCTTATCATTTTGGTAGCCCTTCTCTGTACCTTCTCCATCGCAATTATATCTTTTTTGAGATGCGGCGACCAGAATTGTACACAGTATTCAAGGTGCGGTCTCACCATGGAGCGATACAGAGGCATTATGACATTTTCCGTTTTATTCATCATTCCTTTTCTAATAATTCCCAACATTCTGTTTGCTTTTTTGACTGCCACAGCACACTGAACCGACGATTTCAATGTGTTATCCACTATGACACCTAGATCTCTTTCTTGGGTTGTAGCACCTAATATGGAACCCAACATCGTGTAATTATAGCATGGGTTATTTTTCCCTATATGCATCACCTTGCACTTATCCACATTAAATTTCATCTGCCATTTGGATGCCCATTTTCCAGTCTCACAAGGTCTTCCTGCAATTTATCACAATCTGCTTGTGATTTAACTACTCTGAACAATTTTGTGTCATCTGCAAATTTGATTATCTCACTCGTCGTATTTCTTTCCAGATCATTTATAAATATATTGAACAGTAAGGGTCCCAATACAGATCCCTGAGGCACTCCACTGTCCACTCCCTTCCACTGAGAAAATTGCCCATTTAATCCTACTCTCTGTTTCCTGTCTTTTAGCCAGTTTGCAATCCACGAAAGGACATCGCCACCTATCCGATGACTTTTTACTTTTCCTAGAAGCCTCTCATGAGGAACTTTGTCAAACGCCTTCTGAAAATCCAAGTATACTATATCTACCAGTTCACCTTTATCACAATAATTTATTTATTTGAAAAATTATAACCCACCTTATTCATCATTCAAAACTGGGCATATCAGATCAAACATAGTAATACATCAATAAAATAATAATTGTAATCTGCTTTGAGCTTCAGGAAGCATAAAATATAAATCCAATGATTGAATGAATGAGTGAAATAGGAGGCAATTATTTTAATCCTTATGGTGCTTGCAGACTTGCTTGTACATTGTATCTGTGGGCTTGCAAGCAAATTTTTCAAGAGAAACTCCCCATAAAGTCAATGTCTCCTGTTGAGTTGGTGCCATTTTTAAAATGGCTGGCAGGGAAGCATGAAAGATAATAATAATAATTTTTATTTTTTAAACTTTATACACTGCCTGCAAAAAATTTATAGAGGGTTTCTCTGGTGTCCCTAGATTGGGGCAGGGACTTTAGTAAGGGGGGTTAGAGGGTAGGTGGGGTTCCAGGACACAGGAATCCCTGCATCAATGCTTTGGGGCATAGAGATCCCAGGTAAGTGGGTGTTATGACCCTCGGCGGCAGCAAGCCGCAACCGGGACCAGCTACTCACCGGCGTGGCAGACCGCTCCAGTTGAGGTGACTGCCTCGTCGGGGTGGCTACCCAGCAGCTCCTGTTTCTCTCTAACATGGCCGCAGCGTCAGCCGTCCTCCTTGCTCGCGACTGACTCCGCCCACACTGAACTTCCTAGGGCTGCGTGTGCGGCAAATGCCGAGTCTTAAAGGGGCCACAACAGGAAGTGGATGGACACCTTCCTGTGAACAGCTACTGGGGTTGTACTATTTAAGGGCTGGGTCGGCATCTCAACTTTGCCTTGACTTCATCTGGGCTCTTGTTGGTGTAGTTCCTGAATTTGTTTCTGTTCCTGTGCTTGACTCCCGGACCGGCTGCTGAGTTCTCCTGGTATTGACTTCTGGACTGGCTGTGGTATGTTCTCTGGCTCTGATTACTGGACTGGCTGCAGAATACTCTCTGGCTTTTGACCCCTGGACCGGCTGTGGACTGCCATCTGTACCATACAAGCTGCTGGAGGCGCCAGCCATCCATACGACCTGCTGGAGGTGCCAGCTATCTGGATTACACGACCTGCAAGAGGCGCCTGCATCCAGATTTCCTTTACCAAATGACCTAAGACTTACAGAGGGTGCCTCGCCTTCCGACGATGAAACCTTGGGTTACCTCGGATCAAGGGTCCACCTCCCGGTTCATAACAGTAAGTCAAGACCATGGACCCGGCAGAGGCATCTGCGTTACGAGCGATTCTCAGCTTGGCCCAGAAGATAGTCGAACAACAGAGTATGTTGGAATCCATGGCCGCCTCCATTGAACGACTCAATGCCCGGTTAGATGCGGTGGTTGCTACACACTTTAATCCTCCACCTGTAAGTCTGCTGTCCGCACCTGCTCCGACAGTCCCACAAGGTTGTCCTCGTTCAGTTATACCTTTACCTGCTCCACCACGGTATGCCGGAGATCCGCATTTATGTTTGGGGTTCCTAGACCAATGCAGCATGCATTTCCGTCTGCAGTCTTCACTCTTTCCAGATGATATAACTAAGACTACCTATATATTATCTTTATTAGAAGGCTAAACCCTGGCATGGGCCTCTCCGTTGTGGCAGCACGCTGACCCAGTGTTACAGGACCTTCCACGTTTCCTGGAATTGTTTCGGACTGTGTTTGAAGAACCCGGGAAACAAGCAGCCGCTGTGTCTTCTCTCCTTCACCTCCGTCAAGGAGGGTGCGCCCTCATCTATTATAATATTCCGAACAATTTACCTGGAAGGCCTATCTGCTAAGATCAAAGATGAACTGGCGGCCAGGGAACTTCCAACTTCCTTAAATTCCCTTATTGAGCTCGCCATCAGCATTGATCGGCGACTTCAAGAAAGGGTTCGGAAAGCCTAGGATCTAGAAGACGCCCGACCACCTCCTATGTTCAATCTCCTCTTCCCATGAACACTCGAGAAGGGTCTTCCAATGAAACAACCGCCAAAGAACCCATGCAGCTTGGTAGAGGTCCTCTATCTCCGGCAGAATGACAGAGACAGCGTAAGGAGGGACTTTGTCTATATTATGGAGGTTCCGGCCATCGTATCGCAGACTGTCCAATCCGTCCGGGAAACTACAAAGCCTAGGGTCCATGGGGGGAGTAACCCTAGGCCTTACATGTCCAGCTCCCCCACTCACGCTACCAGTCACCCTCACGATTGAAGGGCATGAATTCACTACCTTGGCTCTGGTGGACTCCGGTGCTGGCAGAGAATTTATCCTTCAAGAGATAGTTGATCAATTACGGATCCCTACCCGTCCCTGCCCAAAGCCGTTAATTGTTTCATCTATTCAAGGTGACCCATTACCAGGAACTATAATGCATCAGACTGAACCTCTGGATTGTCACATCGCACCAGACCACTCTGAACAGATTACCTTTTACGTACTTAGAAAAGCCATTCACCCGGTGGTCCTTGGCATTCCGTGGTTGCAACGTCACAACCCTCAATTTGATTGTACTTCTTTAAAACTTACTCATTGGGGGTCCAATTGCCAAGGAGCTTGTTTAAGAGAAGCGACTCACACACAGAGTTTCATCTGTACCTCTGACCTAGGGAAGTTACCCTCTCAATACGAACAATTTGCGGACGTATTCTCCAAGGAGGCCGCTGACACATTGCCTCCACACCGGGAGTTTGATTGTGCTATTAATTTGATTCCGGGATCCATGCCACCTCGAGGGAGAACATATCCTACTAATTCGATCTCAGTAACTTTAGACCTATTGCCACATTAACATCCTTAGCCAAGTTAATTGAGTCAGCAGTATTATCTCAACTATCAGACTATTTATTAGAAAATGACATTTTACATACAAATCAACACGGATTTCGCAAAGGTCACTCCACTGAAACCCTTCTCCTAACTTCCTTTGATTCTATATTCCGGGCTTTGACTCTTACACGGATCACATCATTGTTTTCTTGGATATATCAGCAGCATTCGATACCATTGATCACCAAATACTCATTTCCATTCTTAAATCTATAGGCATTACAGGTACTGTACTACAATGGTTTATTTCATTTCTATCAGACCGCATCCAACAAGTCAATATAAACAACTATTCCTCCGATCCATATTCCATTGCATCAGGTGTTCCACAAGGCTCTTCTTTATCTCCTATTCTTTTCAATATCTATCTGCTACCTCTTTGCCGCATATTAGCCTCTTTAAATATAAAATTCAAAATCTATGCTGACGATATACAGTTCATGGTACCATATAACATCTCCTGGACCCACACACTATCATTAGTATCACTATATCTTACAACCATCGATACATGGTTATCCCATAATCGTCTGAAACTAAATCCAAAAAAAACAGAAATAGTTCACCTCTCATCAATCACTGACTCATCTATAGGCCCCCCTTCTCAACTTATATTCAATGGAACAACCATCCCCATTTCAAAATCTGCAAAAAATCTAGGCATAACTATCAATACAGACCTTTCATTAAAACAACACATATCCATGTTAACTAGGAACTACTTCTACAAACTTCAACTCTTAAAACGGCTACGTCCTTTACTTTTTTTTCACGACTTTCGGACTATTCTTCAATCACTCATTTTCTCTGGATTGGATTATTGTAATTCTCTATATATAGGTCTTCCAGAAAACACACTTCACTCACTCCAACTAATCCAAAATGCAGCAGCACGTATCCTAACAAACTCCTCAAAAAAAACAAACCACATTACCCCAATACTTCAGTCTTTACATTGGTTACCAGTTAAATATAGAATACAATTTAAAATTTTGTCCATTATACATTCTCTTATCTACACTCCTAATTCGGTCACTTTATGCTCCATTCTTCGAATTTACAAACCGACTAGACACTTAAGATCTTTGGAAAAAAACCTTCTTGACATTCCTTCACCTAGACAAGCCCGTCTTCATATTACTAGAAAAAGAGCTTTCTCAGTCATAGGTCCCATTCTATGGAATGCTTTACCAGACCCCATCAGATCCATATCTAATCCTAAGCATTTAAAAAAATCTTTAAAAACTCACTTATTCCGAACTGCATTTCAGATACCACCCACTAAATAATCATTCCACACTTCCAGAACACATATATTCAGTTAGGCACCCAACGTTCTCTTGTTCTGTTTATTGATTTCTTTATGCTACCTACTTTATTTTAAACAATTTGTTATTTTATATTAATGAAAAATTTTTGTAATTTTATATTTTATACGTCAATCTACTTTCAATCGTCATTGTTCCTATTTTAATTTTAATTGCTTTTATTTTCATTTTATTTTTTGATATATGTAAACCGTTTTGACTAAACACTGTTTGTAAAGACGGTATAGAAATACTTTTAAATAAAATAAATAAATATCCATTATCTGCTTCAGAGACTCGGGCTATGTCCGAATATATCCAGGACAAACTACAGAAGAGCTTCATCCGAAGATCTACCTCCCCGGCGGGAGCTGGATTTTTTTTTGTTGAGAAAAAGGATGGGACATTACAACCTTGTATCGACTTTAGGGGACTCAACGCTATAACCATCAAGGACAGATATCCGTTACCCCTTATTGCGGAATTATTTGATCGACTACAAGGAGCTCAAATTTTCTCTAAACTTGACTTACGTAGAGCATATAATCTAGTCCGGATTCGTGAAGGTGATGAATGGAAGACGGCTTTTAACACCAGGGACGGACACTATGAATATCTAGTTATGCCGGTCCGCTTAACTAACGCTCTAGCCGTCTTCCAGCACTTCATTAACGAAATCTTCAGAGATTTACTCTATATCTGTGTGGTGGTCTATCTAGACGATATATTGATTTTTCTAAGGACTTACAAACTCATCATCAACACGTTATACAGATTCTGCAATGTTTACGAGATCATTGATTATATGCAAAACTAGAGAAATGTGTTTTCAAGACCGAATCCTTACCTTTTTTGGGATATATTATCTCCAAGCAAGGTTTCTAGATGGATCCTGCAAAATTGAAATGTATTCAGGACTGGCCTCAGCCTACCAGTCTATGCGCACTTCAACGGTTTCTCGGATTTGCCAATTATTATCGTAGCGTTATCAAACATTTCTCTAAGCTAGCTGCACCACTGACCGCGCTCACACGTAAAGGAGCTAATGTCAAGAACTGGCCAATAGAAGCTACAGAAGCATTCCAAGCTCTTAAGAAGTCCTTCTTACAACAACCTTGCCTTCATCATCCTGACCCCAGACGTCCCTTTACTGTTGAGGTTGGATGCTTCCACTGAAGGAGTCAGAGCAGTGCTGAGCCAAAATACTGTTACTGGTACGTCTCATCCGTGCTCCTATTTTTCTAGAAAATTCTCTCCTGCGGAGTGCAGCTATTCCATTGGCGACAAAGAGTTGCTAGCCATTAAACTCGCCTTCGAGGAATGGTGGCAGTGGTTGGAGCGGGCTCAACATCGTATCACAGTTTTTACGGACCATAAGAATTTAGTTTACCTACAGCAAGCTCAACATCTAAATCCACGCCAGGCCCGTTGGGCACTTTTTTTTACCCATTTTGATTTTGAAATCAGATATCGACCCGCCAACAAGAATATCAAGGCTGATGCGTTATCACGATCTTTTGTTAGCGAAGACGTGATAGAGCCCATACAGAACATCATCGACTCAGCTCGTATCATTCTTTCTGCAACTTTCACGGTCCCCGTTGGTAAAACAGTGGTACCCCGGAGACTTCGTAACAAGGTATTGAAATGGGGACATGATTTCCAAGTGGCTGGGCATCCAGGACAGAGACGAACACTAGCTCTTCTGCAACGACACTATTGGTGGCCTGGGATGCGCAAGGACATTCGCGCTTACATAGATTCTTGTCCCGTGTGTGCTCAACATAAGAATCCTACGGGGAAGACATGGGGACTGTTACAACCGCTTCCGGTGCCTACTAAACCATGGTCTCACATCTCTACCGATTTCATTGTTGATCTTCCATCCTCAGAAGGACATAGGGTTATATGGATAGTGGTGGATCGATTTTCCAAAATGGCCCATTTTACACCACTACCCGCCCTCCCATCTGCTCCCCGTCTGGCTCAGCTATTCATGTTACATATCTTTCGTCTTCATGGAATTCCCCAGCATATCACCTCTGACCGCGGATCACAGTTCACAGCTCGTTACTGGCAGAGCCTTTGCAACAAGTTTCACATTACTCTGGACTTCACCACTGCTTTTCATCCCCAAGCCAACGGGCAGGCAGAAAGGACTAATTGGGCCTTAAAACAATTCTTGCGATCTTATGTTAATACTCGACAAGACGACTGGGCAGCGTTGCTGCCTTGGGCAGAGTTTTCCCACAATTTTCCTGCCTGCACTTCTACTGGGACTTCCCCATTCCAAATTGTTTATGGACAGCAACCTGCTCCACCGGTACCGCTGCCTTTGCCAGTTTCCTCTCCGGCGGCCCAGCTTACCGCTTTACAACTGAAACGACTATGGAGACATACGCAGCAAATGCTACAGAAGGCGACGAATACTGCCAAAAAATTCGCTGATCGACACAGACGACCTGCACCATGATTCCTTCCAGGAGACAGAGTGTGGCTGAGTACCAGGCATATCCGTTTACGAGTTCCCTCGATGAAATTGGCCCCTCAGTACATTGGTCCGTTTCCAGTGATAAGACAATTGGGTCCTGTGACTTATCAATTACGTCTACCCACCACACTACATATTCACAATTCATTTCATGTATCTCTCTTAAAACCAGTACTCCTCACATGGCCCTCTCATAAGATGCCCATTCCTCCATCAGTGAGGGCTGAAGAAGACACTATTTATCAAGTTCGAGAAGTCCTTGATGTACGTAGACGTGGTCGTAAGTGGGAATATCTACTAGCCTGGGAAGGATTTGGGCCTGAGGAAAATTCGTGGTAGCCAGCTACTAACATCCTTGATAAGGATCTCCTCAAGAATTTCCATACCAGTCATCCCGATAAGCCCAAACCTTCTAGGGGGAGGCCTAGAGGAGGGGGAACTGTTATGACCCTCGGCGGCAGCAAGCCGCGACCAGGACCAGCTACTCAGCGGCGTGGCAGACCACTCCGCTCGAGGTGACTGCCTCGTCTGGGTGGCTACGCAGCAGCTCCTGTTTCTCTCTAACATGGCCACGGCATCGGCCGTCCTCCTTGCTCGCGACTGACTCTGCCCCCACTGAACTTCCTAGGGCCGCACGCGCGGCAAATGTTGAGTCTTAAAGGGGCCACAACAGGAAGTGGATGGACACCTTCCTGTGAACAGCTACTGGGGTTGTACTATTTAAGGGCTGGGTCGGCATCTCAACTTTGCCTTGACTTCATCTGGGCTCCTGTTGGTGTAGTTCCTGAATTTGTTTCTGTTCCTGTGCTTGACTCCCGGACCGGCTGCTGAGTTCTCCTGGTATTGACTTCTGGACTGGCTGCGGTATATTCTCTGGCTCTGATTACTGGACTGGCTGCGGAATACTCTCTGGCTTTTGACCCCTGGACCGGCTGCGGAATACTCTCTGGCTTTTGACCCCTGGACCGGCTGTGGACTGCCATCTGTACTATACGACCTGCTGGAGGCGCCAGCCATCTGTACCATACGACCTGCTGGAGGCGCCAGCTATCTGGATTACACGACCTGCAGGAGGCGCTTGCATCCAGATTTCCTTTACCAAACGACCTAAGACTTACAGAGGGTGCCTCGCCTTCCTACGGTGAAACCTTGGGTTACCTCGGATCAAGGGTCCACCTCCCGGTTCATAACAGTGGGTCTTGGATCTGGGGTCCCCAACTTGGTAAACCTGGTCTGTGGTGGCTGCATTTTTAAAGGTCCATTTACTTTCCGTAAAGTTAAAACGTTACTTTACCTCGGTGGGTGAAGTAAAAAATCTGCACTAAAAAGGAAATAAAAAAGTGAGCTAATTTTTAGCTCACTTTGCTGCACTGGAAGAAATTCCATATACAGCTCATTTCTAAGCAGTTTAATGGACAATGTGCTAAAATTATCTCATTTTTTTACTTCCCATTTAGCATAATTTTTGTTTGGCTAAAATCTTTATTACATGGGATGTAATTTTATCACACTAAAAAGTTTGCTAATCCCAAAGTAATGCAGTGCACTAAGTCTAGCACACTTTATTACATCAACCTTATGATGGATTTATTGTTTGTAGGATTAACTCAATCTAAAATTCTGCAATCACAGATTCTTGATCAGTGGGATATTTTTTGCCATGATCGCTGTCACAAAGATGATCTGTGATCTCACTGTCAAAAAAATCTCATAATAAAATGAGATGTATAACCCATAATACAATCAGAAGAAGGTGAAGCTCTATGGATCTCTGGTGTTCTTTAGTCCTGACTTATTATTGTCAGGCCAGTGACTATTAATGCTCATTTTTTTATCTGCTTCAGACAGACACAAAGTTGTTATCTATGCAAGGATTTGAACTTATGAACCTTTATCAGACTTACTAATAAATACTTTAACCAGTCTAGCTAGACCTCTGTTCTATGCCAGCATAAGCTATGAGACCATTTTAACCAATATGAAACTATGCGAGTCTATAATGCGGGCTAATGTGATACTGATAATATACTTAGGGCTCGCTGAAAAATACTGCATTTGCATGGTATTAATAGCACAAGAAATGAAAGTGCTGAAAAAGTGCAGATAATACTGATAACACTAATGAGGAACTAGAAGGAAATTTGTCAGTGTCAGTGCTGCATTATTACAACTTGTTCTGAAAGAACAGTGGGCTGAGATTTAAGCCCTCATTCAACTGGGTTAGACAAGTCAAACTGTCCCATGTTTTCGTTCTTAAAACTAAAATCTGCAAGTCATTGTACTAGAATCTAAGTCTTTAAAAAAGGTTAATAGAAAGTATGGCTTCTATTAAAACAAACAATAGTGTTCTTCATTTTGTAATCCAAAGTTTGTCATAAGGGAGTTTACAAAGCCATAAAGATTTGAAAACACATTTGGCAAATATTAACGGAGAGAAAAATATTAATAATTGTGTAGAAACACTTATTTGAAGAGAGTGAGTTGTGCCACCTATTGAAAAATGAAGTTATTGCTCTTTCTAGGTTAAAAATATGTTTTGGTGCCTACAAAAGAGGAAAATGTCTGCATTAATATATCTACAGATTTATCATTGTTGAGGGTGGTGATTTTGACAGTAGATTTTTTACGCAGAGGCTTAATAGTACGATCTTTAATTATAGACAAAGCACATTTTTTCTTCAAGAGGCCATCCTGTGGTTTCTTAAACAGGTATGCTATCCATATGCAGCCATCGTTTACAATTCCTTGGATTAAATATGGAATGTATTGCAACAGGAGTACAGAATGAATTCTTTATATTTTGGAAACTGAAGAAAACAAATTTCATTGTAACCCAAAAATAAACCAGTCTTGGGGGAAAAAGGAGCAAAGTTTAATATACATATATTTAATATAACCAAGGCTGTCATCTTTTCAATATGAATCTGGATCAGGCCTGGCACGATCAGGTATGCATATCGCGCATATGCACGGAGTGGCATACCTGGGTGGTGGTGGTGGGCCGGCGGTAGCAGAAGAGATCACGGGTTCGCTGGCGGAGCCTAACCTGCTGGTGGCCAAAGAAGAAGACAGCAAGGAAGGAGAGAGGCCACCGTCAGCCAAAGAAAGATAGAGGCCACTGGCAGACCTTAATCTGTCGGTGGATAAAAATGAGAGGCCTGGGTTCCCTTGAGTGCAAGCGTGCGCACCCATACACAACTTTACCCACAGTGCACACAGCTTCAGATTCCCCTTCCCCCTGCAAACAGGAAGGCTGGTGGGCAGTGGTGGAGCTCATCTCACCATGGCTCAACAACCACAGAAGGCCCGTGGGGACATGGTGGAGCTTATCCTACCACAGCCCAATGACAATAGGAGGAAGAAAGACAGAGGCTGTTGGCAGAGCTTAACCCATCGGAGGATAAAAATGAGAGACCCGGTTGAGTGCAAGCGTGCGCACCAGTGCCCGACTTTACCCATAGAACACACAGCTTCTGCTGTGTGTGTCTGTGAGCGCCTATGTGTGTGTGTGTGTGTGTGTGTGTGTATGTGTGTGAGCATGTGTGCCTGTGAATTTGTTTGTGTAAGAGCCTATGTGCTTGTGTGTCTATTTATGTTTGTGTGCCTATGTGTTATATATATATATACAAGCCGTTAAGCCCGTCACAACGGGCTACATTACATTTTTGTTTTCGGTCCATTTTCGAAAACAGCACCCTCCTACACTTTTTCTCCCTCATTCCCCCTTCCCCTCAGTCACTCACCCCCTTCCCACCCCTCAGTCTTACTCACTCTCTGTCTCCCACTGCCTCCTTCCCCTCACTCTCACCTCCCTCCCCTTCCCTCAGTCACTCCCACCTCTCTCCCCTTCCCTCAGTCACTCCCCACCCTGTCTCAATCCCATCCCCTCTCCCTCAGCCCTCCTCCACTCCTTTTCTCTGCTCCACAACTTCTTACCCTTCCACTTACTCACCATCCCTGTCTCTCACCTCTCCCTCATTCTCCCTCTCCCCTCACTCTTCCCCACCCCCTCACTCCCTCCCTCCCACTCAGTCCCTCCCTCTCACTCAGTCCCTCCCCCTCACTCAATCCCTCCCTCCCTCTCACTCAGTTCCTCCCTCCCCCTCACTCAGTCCCTCCCTCCCCACTCAGTCCCTCCCCCTCACTCAATCCCTCCCTCCCTCTCACTCAGTCCCTCCCTCCCCCCACTCAGTCCCTCCCCCTCACTCAATCCCTCCCTCCCTCTCACTCAGTCCCTCAGTCCCTCCCTCCCACTCAGTCCCTCCCACTCCCTCCCTCCCTCTCTCAGTCCCTCCCTCTCTCTCTCCTCCCTCCCTCTCTCTCTCTCTCTCTCTCTCTCCTCCCTCCCTCTCTCTCTCCTCCCTCCCTCGCTACTGGCTGCCGCTGCTCCTCGTCGTCGTTCGCTGCCGTTGCTGCCGCTGCCGCTCGACGCCGCCGCCGCTGCCGCCCGACGCCGCCGCTGCCACCCGCCGCTGCCACCCGCCGCCGCCATCGCCGCTGCCGCTGCCACCCGACGCCGCCATGTTGTTTTTTTTTTTACGCTGGCTAAGACCGACGTCCTTGCCCGCACATGCGCAGTAGAGCTGTGCTCTACTGCGCATTTGCGGGCCATCGGTCAATGCCCATTTATAAGGTAGAAGATATATATATAGGCTCTCACAGGCATGCACAAACTCACATAATGTATCTGTGAGGGAGAGGGAGCCTATACTTATATGAAAGAGAGGGAGTGTGTGAGAGAATGAATGTGTTATTGTGTGCCTGTGTGAAAAAGAAGATAACATTTCTGCAGTTCTACATCCCCCAATCCATGATGATCTCAGGGTGTCTGGAAATCAAAAGATCCCAGGTATGGAGAGCAGGAGATTTTTAAATCCTTATTAGTTTAAATTATTGGGTGTAATTTACTGTTTATACTCTTTTGAAGTATTTAATTTTTGGTGGGGAATACAACATTTTTAATTATTGGAATTTTTATTCTACAGATGTTTTGAAATATTTTATTGGTGCTTGGGAGATTTTTGATATTCTGTTCAATAACTGGTTTGAAATATTATTTTTATGAATATGATTTTAATATTATGATTGATGTTTTATATTTCTTGATTTTATTATTTAATGTTTTTATGAAGAATGGTAATGTTTCTATTTTTCCATTGTTGCTCTGCATATAGAGGCTGGCTTTTTGTGAGTTCCAGTTCAGTTTTTCTCAGCACGTTTCTCTTTATACTTTCTGATCTCTTTATTCTGTATTTGGTCAGGGTCTCTCTGTGTTCTGCATATTGGACCATGGTGAGGTATTTTGCTGGCATGTAATTTCTGTGTAGGGATATATAGCAGTCTGGTTTCCTAATATTTATTTATTTATTTGTTTATTTTTAATTTTTATATATAGATGTTCCTGTAAAATATACATATCACACCGGTTTACAAGGAACTATAACTGTCGCCTTTGGGGCGCAATACATTGGAATAAGTTGAATAAAGAACTTAAAGGGAAATAAATGGACTACATTCAAATAGATGATTAGCTGAAGTAAAGTACAACTCAAACACATATGTACAGTGGGATAGATGGATCGGGGCCTATAAGGTCATTGAATTCATCGGGTCTTAGCTCTCCGGGAACGCTTGGGCAAATAACCAAGTCTTTAGCTTCTTTTTGAATGTCATAAGGCAAGGTTCTTGGCGGAGGTCCGGAGGGAGCAAATTCCAAAGTGGGGGACTCACAGTGGAAAGGGCGCATTTCCTCAGTGGGTGTGTAGCATGTTCTTGTACGCACTTCTGATCGGTCTCTTAGTGATGTGCTGCTGCAGTTGAAAGGTTAGGTTAAGGAGGGAGATGTTGTATAGGGCCTTGTGTATCATCATGAGGGCTTTAAAGTGAATCCTGAATTTGATAGGCAGCCAGTGAAGGTCCTGGAGGATGGGGGTGATGGGTTCCCTTTTGTTGGGGTTTGTAAGGATTCTGGCCGTCGCGTTCTGGACCATCTGAAGTGGTTTGATGGTGCTAGCGGGAAGGCCCAGCAGGAGTTGCAGTAATCCAGTTAAGAGTTTTATTGGTGTTCTAGGGCCTGGTGTAATGTGTGCAGTGTTGCCTTTTCATACATAAGGTTGTTAGGGTTGTTTTGGTATGGGACGTTTACTACATTGTAATGGTAATTCAGTTTATTCATGGCTTTCTGAGGGCTAAGCCCATACCCAACATACATTCCAAAAAGTCTGATTCCATAGGAGCTCCAAGTGTCTTTCTTGCAGAGTTTTCTGGTTGGCACCACAGCAGTGCATGTAAATATAGTATGCATGTTGCAAGTGATTTTTTTGCCTCAGAAGACTGTACTCTTGAATGTTCTTTTTCATGTAAAATTTGTTATAAATGTATAATTTAATTGAGTGTGTCTGTAAAGGGTGTGGGAGTATGTGTGTATGGGGGGGGGGGGGGGATGGATGCAAGACTGTAAGGTTTTCCCAGGGTACCTAATACCCTTCCCTATCCATGGGTTTGGGGGGTGGGGGGGAGGGGCTTGTCAGTTTTTACATAGAAACATAGAAGTAACAGCAGAAAAGGACCAAATGATCCACCCAGTCTACCCAGCAGGCTTATGCCAGTATCTGCTGCACCGTGCAGGTTACCCCCATGCTTATCAGTTTACCAGGCTGTAAAAGTCAGGGCCCTCAGATGCAGTTTGAATCCAATTTCCCTTACCGTTGCCATGAAAGCAGAGAGCAATGTTGGAGTTGCATCAAAACTATCAGGCTTAGTGATTAACAAGCAAATTTTCAAGGCCCACACGTGTAAATACCGGGGTTTACGCGTGTGGCCGGGACTTGCGCGCGCTGCACACACTGTAATGGGCCTGGGAATGCGCTTAAAACCTGTGGGGCAGATTTAAAAAAGTTGCACGAGCGCGTACTTTTGTTCGCGCAGCAGGCGCGAACAAAAGTACGCCTGATTTTATAAGATACGCGCGTAGCCACGCGTATCTTATAAAATCTGGGGTCGGCGCGCGCAAGGCTGCGCAAAATCGACAGCCTTGCCGCGCCGAGCCGCGCAGCCTGACTCCGTTCCCTCCCAGGCCGCTCCGATTTCGGAGCGGCCTGGGAGGGAACTTTCCTTCGCCCTCCCCGAACCTTCCCCTACCTAACCCACCCCCCCCCCCCCCCCCCGGCCCTATCTAACCCCCTTACCTTTGTCGTCAAAGTTACGCCTGCTGGAAGCAGGCATAACTTTGCGCACGTCGGCCGGCAGCCCCGCTCCGTCCTCCGGTCCCGCCCCCGAAACGCCACGGCTCGCCCCCGAAACGCCGCGTCAGTAGGCCACGTCCCCGACACGCCCCCTAACAAAAGCCCCGAGACTTACACGCATCCCGGGGCTTTACGCGTGCCGGCGGCCTATGCAAAATAGGCACACCGGCGCGCGCGGGCCTTTGAAAATCCGCCCCTGTACTTGCACAAGTGCCAGGCATCTCCAAAGGAGCTGGCCAAGGGGGAGGGGGGAGTCTGGGTGGATGGAGAGTGAGCTGGGTCAGCGCCATTCGACGCTACCTTGGCACCCACTCCCAAGCTTCTTATTTTGTTCAAGAATCTCCTTTGTGGAAACATAACAAAAGCTTTGCTAAAATCCAAGTAAATCACATTGAGCGTTCTCTGATCCAATTCTCTAGTCACCCTATCATAAAAATAAATCAGATTTTTCTGACAGAACCTTCCCCTGGTGATTCCCTGCTGGCTTGGGTCAAGCAACCCACTGGATTGTAGATGGTTCATTATCCTTTCCTTCAGCAGAGTCTCCATTCTCCAGCCTCCTCTCTGCTCCCACTCTTGTGAAGTGGGACCACAACCAACACCGCTCTTCTCCAATATTTTGGCACCACCTCCGTTTTCAGGGATATATTGAACATGTCCTTCAGTGAAACCACCAGCACATCTCTGAGCTCCCTCAGTATCCTGGGATGTACCTCATCCGGCCCCATGGCCTTGTCTACTTTCAGTTTTCCTACCTCTTCCCATACATTCTCTTCAGTAAACGGAGTTTTGTCTACTCCACCTCCATCCATAGACTTGTTAATTAGCGATGGTCCTTCTCCAGGGTATTCTTTAGTGAACACCGAACTGAATTATTTGTTTATTATTTCGGCTATTTCTTCGATTCTCTCCACACATTGCCTCCTTTCAATTTCACTATATCACTTCGGACCTTTCTCCTTTTTCTGATATATCTGAAAAATGTTTTGTCACCTCTCATTACCTCTTTAGCAAGCCTGACGTTTTTGCTTTCTTGATTTCTTTCTTCATCTCCCTCAGTTTCACCAGATATTCTTCCCTATGTTCCTCTCTTTGGGATCTTTTATATTTCTTGAACGCTAATCTTTTTGGTTTTATTTTATCAGCCACCTCCTTTGAGAACCAGATCAGTTCGTTATTTCTCTTACTTTTGTTTACTTTTCTAACATATAGATTTGTTGCCTTTGTAATTGCTCCTCTTAGTTTGGCCCACTGTTGTTCCACCTCTCTCATTTTCTCCCAGTCTTCTAGTTCTTCCACCAGGTACTTCCCCATTTTGACAAAGTCTGTATTTTTGAAATTCAAAACTCGGATCTTCGTGTGACTCCTCTGTCTCCTGGTGCTGAGGTGGGCACCCACCTGGACATTAGAGACTTACCTCTGTTAGTGAGCCCTAGGTCGAGTGTAACACCGTACCTCATGGGTTCCATTACCATTTGTTTGAACAGAACCCCTGCATGACATCCACTATCAATCTACTTCTGTTAAATTCTGCAGAAAGGATTCTTCAGTCTATGTCCGGCAGATTAAAATCTCCAACAATCAACACTTCTCCCTTCTTTCCCACCTTAGGCTGTCTTTGACCAGATCTCTGTATAGTTCTTCCATTTGAGTAGGAGTTCTGTAAACCACGCCAGGAAAAATGGATGCATCATCATCTATTTTTAGGAGGATTCATAATGCTTCTTCTATACCCTATCTTCTTTGCAGTTCAGTTGCTTGGATATTATTTTTCCTTCCCTTTTTGCCACTTTATTGAAGCATCCTGCGATGAATTTATTTATGAAAAATTTGGCTGATCCATGAGCAAGTCTATTCCTTTTGTTGCTTTCAACCTACATGTCTCCTGATGAAGGTTTTCTTCCATAACTTAGCCATGTAGGGAGTGTATTTTGAGAGCATCCCTTAATCATAGAAGATCAATTAGTATTGAACACACTTACCGATTGAGCTAAGTAAATTTATATCTTCTATTAAAATTCATTATTTACAGAGCAGACATTTTTTCACAGCAAAATTGATTTTTTTAAGTATACACAATTTTTGTGAGCCCTATAAATTGTTTGAGGCTCTGCATTTTGTCTTACACATATATTTTGGTGGTTGGTGGGTGGTTAATGATTATATTATATCATGCATTGGGCTACCTGGTTAGGTATTTCTAATGATGTACATTATGAAACCCCTACCATCCATCTTCACATAAGGCCGGATTTTAAAACCCCAGGGTGCTTAAATCCCGGGGTTTATGCGGGTGGCCGGGCCTTACGTGCGCCGGGCCTATTTTCAAATGGGCCCGGCCATGCACGAAAACCCCGGGATGCGAGTAAGTGCAGGGGCCTTAAAAGGGGATGGTCCAGGGGCAGGGGTGAGGTGGTCCAGGAGGTGGGGCAGGGCAGGGCTAGAGGTACCCAGTACAGTGGTCATTTTTTGCTGTGCCAGGGGATCGCACGCCGGCACCTGCTCCTTTGCAGGATAGGGATTGGAGGAGGGTAGAATAGAGGAAGGGGAAGAGAGGGTAGGGTAGGGGATTAGAACCAGGGAAGACCCTGATACGTTACCGTGTGAATTTGCTAAATTATACCCCCCCCCCCCTTGTGTGCACCAACCCGGAATTTTCTAACATGCGTGCGCCAGTGTACGCATATGATAAAATCACACGACCATGTGGCACGCCAGGTAGCGTGTGCACATGGACGCACGCGCATATTTTTGAAAATCTACCCCATAAGTTTTTGCATTTTTTGCATTTTAAGAAAATATTGTAGCCTTGCCTTTAACACAAGTTTTTGCAATTTAGTGGGGCTTGATTTTGTTTTGTTTTTTTGTGGATATTGTTTTTGACATAGAGAGCTACTCCTTCCCCTTTTCTTTTCTCTCTGTCCTTCCTTAACAAGTTATATCCTGGTATGGCCATATCCCAATCATGAGAAACTGTGAACCATGTCTCTGTAACAGCAACAATGTCCAAGTCTGCCTCCACTATTAGGGCCTGCAGGTTTTGGATTTTATTGCCCAAACTACAACATTTGTAGTCATAGTTTCCCAGTTTTTCTCCCTTGATTTGTTGCACTTCCTAGACACCTTTTCTGCTTTTTTGAGCTGATTGATTTTGTTATTTTCTCCTATATTTATAGATTGCAGGAGCGAGCTGGGTTTTATTTGACGGGCCCGGGACAGAGACTGAATGAATTGGGGGGGGGGGGGGGGGGAGGATCATAGTTATTGTTCACACAGGGCAGCATAAAAGGTAGCACTGGCACTGATATGGACAGAAATAACAGAAGCAGTTTCAGAAGAGTCAGATCGTTCTCAGAGAACAATCTGACATTTTTTTTTCCTTTCTTCTAAGTACACAAACAAATTGGTACAATATCATCTGACCTATGTGGAAATCCAGAGTCCAATTCACTTACAACATGATTGTGTCATTTTAATTTTAACTTGAAATATTGATAGTATGCTCAGCTAAGATAGGAGCAGGAACTGCCGGCCATTGTCATGTGGCCCTAATAGCACTCAGTCTCAGGATTCACTATGACACTGCTGATTTATGGACCGTACAGCATGTCCCTGCTGCTGTGCAGACATATCACTTGGTAGACATGAGTACTTTGGGTTATCAGTGTCTCTTCTTCTTGTCTGCAGCACTCTTGTCTCTACAATCTGATACTCACTATCAGTAGAAAGACATTCAAGCAGTAAGCCACTTTCAAATGTTAGCCTGTTTTAATTCAAAGTATTTGCTAATGCTCACTATTTAGTTCTGTTTTAAACTGAGGTAAGAGTCATATTGGTTGTATTTGGCCGCTCACAGGTCTGTCCCATGACCGGCCATACTTACCTCTAGCTCTGAGTCATGAAGGTAGCCCACAGACTCTGCGGTAGGCCCCCCTGAGCAAGGACATGGCAGGCCGCCACGCTGACTGGGGCATCCCTAGGCATGAATGCGCTCAACTCTTCAGGATTTAAAGGGCCCATGATGGAAAATCCACCGTAGTGCCTCACGGGGCCTCTACTATATAAAGCCTTCCTGGATCTTCCTCAAACACCTCGGCAATAGGTCGACTCCCTCGGAGTAGCGGTTTGCTCTGGATTCCTGGTTCCTGATCCTGATCCTGCACCTTGTCTTTCTGTTCCTGTTTCCGCTGTGTGTTGTCTGAGTTCCTGTGTCTTTTCCTGGTCCTTCCTCAGTCTGGTTTTCTCCTGAGTTCTTGTCTTCATGGTCCCTCATCTGTCTTCAGCATCCAGCCTGCCCTTTTGTTTCATCTTGCCTTACTCCCTCGGATTGGACTCCTGGCTTGACTACAGTTTGGACTCTTGACTCTGTCTTTGGTTAGCTTCCTGGCTTGACTTTGGATTGTTCTTCAACGCTGCTTGACTGCCACCTGTTCTTTGACCAGTGCCTGCTCATCATCTTGCTTGAACTCTGACTGCCCAGACCACTGCTCAGACCACAACACTGCACGAACTCCACCTGCCCCTGACCACAATCTGCCCAGTCTCTGCTGTCTGCTGCTGCCCCTTACCTCTGCTTGTGCTGACTCCATTTTACTCCTACTGGGCTGCATACCTTCCATGACAGTTTCAACTCTCCTCAGAGGCCCGTGCCTAAATCCAGCTGGCCCTGGCAATCAAGGACTCAACCTGAGGGGAAGGAGGACTGGTATTGGTGAAGTTCCTGTTGGGCCTCTGCTCCAGCCAGCTCCACCAGTCGATGATAGGGACCCACAGGGCTCCTCCCTGTGGGTTGTGCCAACCCCATCTCAGTCCTAGGGTCCACTTCTGCAACAATATTGAGGCCATAAGTTCTGGGTAGAAGGTCAGGAGAGTAAGAAAGAGAGTGAATTTGAATAATTGTATATTCTCTGATATATATATGTGATATATATATATATATATATATCTCATACCATTAGCAAGTTTGAAATTTCATATTTGAGTTGCTTTAAAACTCTGGGGGATATACCATCAGGTCCTGAAAATGTTGTACTATTTAGTTTGTCTATTTTTTCTAGCAACAATTTTATATTCACTGATTTGCATCACTTCTTGTAAATTTTCACCTTTAAAGAATGAATCTTGTCTACAGGAAAACTGAGCAATTGGAGAACTATTCAAAGCATCTGAATTTATGGTTTCTAAATTTTACAAAGATTTCTGCTTGTCCTCCTTGGGATACTTTGTGGAAATGTTGGGGATTTTTCTATTTCCCAAGTGGACAGAGATCTAGAGATTCAGCAGGCTCTTTTATAGGTGCAAGCTTTCAACCAGAAGCCTTGGATCAATTGGCTTTGTCGGATAGCTTGAAACTTTGTGTTCAGGAGAGGGGAACTTACCTGGTCACCTTTGTTTATGAAAAGGAGCTTAATATAGTTTTCAAATTATATTTACACAAATCACAAGCTTCGTGCTACAGGACAAACGTTTATGTATACCCCGATGTAATTAAATCTACTCAAGATAGGAGTTAGTTGTTTCTAGCAAAGCGACAAGAAGTTTGGGCTTTAGGAGCTTTTTTTCTTCTTAGGTATCCTTGCAAATGTATAGTCAAGTATTCAGGGTCTAGATAGCATTTTTTCACCCCAGTCAATTGTGTTTTTTCCTAAATCAAAAAAATAAATTGTCATTAGCATACCATCTGAGGTTTGACTGGCTTAGAGGTAAGAATGCCTGGTCCCTTTATGTTATGTCCTTTAGATAACATTAGTTTCTTCAGGTGTACTCCCATACATTTTATTTGGTTATTATTTCCTGTTAGATTGAGGGCTAATGATTTTGGAATCCTAACAGAATTGGATTATGTTTTTATTCTATGTATTATTTCTTGAAAATTTTATTCTTTTGGTATATGCAAATTCAAAAATAAAAAAAAATGTATCTGGATTGGGAATCTCCTTAACATCCTCTACAGTGAAGACAAAAGCTATTGACTAATTTAATTTTTCTGCTATAGTCTGTGGGGTAGATTTTCAAAGGGTTACACGTGTAGGTTACGCGCGTAACCCCCGAAAACCTACCCCAAACCCCTCCTGAGCATGCCGAGCTTATCTTGCATAGGCTGCCAGCACGCGCAAAGCCCCGTGATGCGCGAAAGTCCCAGGGCTTTCCTGGGGGGGCATGTCGGGGAGCGTGACGTGGCCAGTGCATCATCAGGGGCGTGTCAGGGGCGTGTCACGGCCGGCGTGTCATCAAGGGAGTTCCGAGGGCGTGGCCGCGGCCTCCGGACCAGGCCCCCAGACTGGACCATGGCGCACTGGCGGCCGGCCCGGCGCGCGCAAGTTAAGCCTGCCTTGGGCAGGCGTAACTTGTGCAACAAAGGTAGGGGGGGTTTAGATAGGGCCAGGGGGGGTGGGTTAGGTAGGGAAAGGGAGGGGAAGGTGCGGGGAGTGGAGGGAACGGAGGCAGGCTGCGCGGCTCGGCGCATGCAGGCTGCCGATTTTGGGCAGCCTTGTGCGCGCTGACCCCGGATTTTATCAGATAAGCGTAGCTACGCGTGTATCTATTGAAATCCAGCGTACTTTTGTTTGCGCCTGGTGCGCGAACAAAAGTACACGTGCGCGTAGTTTTATAAAATCTGCCCCGTGTGTTTTCTATTAAATAGATAGTCAGAATGGCAGGCAAAAAAAAAAAACAGAAGTTTGTATGTTTTGTATTAAATAGATAGTCAGAATGGCAGGCAAAAAAAAAAAACAGAAGTTTGTATGTTTTGTATTAAATAGGTAGTCAGAAAGGCAGGCAAAAAAAAAAACCCAGAAGTTTGTGTGGGTTGTATTAAAGAGGTAGTCAGAAAGGCAGGCAAAAAAACAGGTTTGTGTGTTTTTCTTTCCTTTCCTCCCACCCCTCTCCCATCTACTCTAGCTCATCCTTTAATTTATAGCCAGGTGACACTTTCACATTAAAAAATAAAAATAAAAAATCAGCCTTTTAACTTAAATTCAGAAATTCCCTGCACCTTATCAAGAGTTTAATCATTCCCTTATAGGTCACTACCAGATATATAATGAATACACTAATACATTTAAAGGACCCTAATTGTACATAGTCCTACTCCCATAGCAACCAAAACATTTATTAGGAACTGAACAAATTTAAGATGAAGACAGCTGTCCAGCAGCAAGAGGGGGCCTGCCGGTGAGAAATTGTATGTGTGCATCCAGTGCAAAGAGCTCCTGTCTTTCAGAGAGCAAGACCAATCCCTGGAGACTAGAGTGGAAGACATGGCTGAGGCAGAAAGGAATATAGATGAGACCTTCAGGGACATAGTAGCCAAGTCCAGTCTGGCAGTCCTAGTGCTGATTGGAGAAAGGAAGTTCTCATGATAGGAGAGCATCAACCTGGTGCAGCAGGAAAGGATCCTGTAGCAAGGACCTGCTCTCCAGGTGGTGTATTGTCCTCTCACAGCGAGGATGTGTCTTCCAAGGCTACTGCCCAGGAGGGAATGGTTATGTCAGACATCATAGTTGGTTATTCGATTATTAGAAATGTAGACAGCTGGATGGCTGGTGGGTGGTGGGATCACCTTGTAATTAGAGATGTGCATTCGTTTATTATGAATTAGGCAATTTCAACAAAATTGCCTAATTCGTTGTGGTTCGGGGGGACCTGAACAATGAAACGGATTTTCCCCGAGCTTCGGGGAAAATTTGTTTTTCGGGTTAGTGCAGGGGGAGGGGCACATTTATTTTTTTTTTAAAAACCCACCCCAACCCTTAAATTTTACTTTCTTACACCCCACCCACCATCCCGATCCCTCCCCAAGGCTTACTAAAAGTCCCTGGTGGTCCAGCAATCTCTCCCTGCATGCTGTCGGGCCTGCTATGACTCAAAATGGCGCCGATAGCCTTGCCCTTACGATGTCACAGGGGCTACAGGTGCCATTGGTCAGCCCCTGTGACATCATAAGGGCAAGGCTATCGGCGCCATTTTGAGTCATAGCAGGCCTGACAGCCCGACGGCATGGAGGGAGAGATCCCTCGCGGGACTCCGCTGGACCACCAGGGACTTTTAGTAAGTCTTGAGGAGGGATCGGGATGGTGGGGGGGGGGGGGGGTGTAAGAAAGTAAAATTTAAGGGTTGGGGGGGGTGTTTCCCGATTCGCGGTTTTTTTCCCAATTCGTGTTTTGTTTTTTTTATTTGTTTTTCCGGTTTCAGATTTGGGTTCCAGTTTCGGTTTTGGCAAAAAATGATCCGTGGGAAAACAAGTTTTCCCATGAAGTGCCCAAACCGAAACCCGACCCAAGCCAGAAAAATGAAGCTCATCTCTACTTGTAATATGCCTACATGGTGCGAAGGTAGAGGACCTCACATGTCACCTAGATAGGATTTTATATAGTGCTGGGGAGGTGCTGGCTGTTATGGTACATGTGGGTACCAACAACATAAAAAAATGTGGGAGGTAGATTCTGGAGGCCAAATTTAGGATCTTAGGTAGAAAGCTGAAATCCAGAAACTCCAGGGTAGCATTCTCTGAAATGCTCCCTGTTCCACGCGCAGGTCACCAGAGGCAGGCAGAGCTCTGGAGTCTCAATGCATGGATGAGACAAAGGTGCAAGGAAGAGGGATTCAGTTTTGTAAGGAACTGGGGAATCTTTTGGGGAAGGTGGTGTCTTTTCCAAAGTGATGGACTCCACCTTAACCAGGATGGAAGCAGGATGCTGGCACTAACCTTTAAAAAGGAGATAGAGCAGCTTTTAAACTAAATCAAAAGGGAAAGCTGATAGTTACTCAGCAGCGCATGGTTTGGAGGGAGGTATCTTTGAAGGATAATAACGTAGCATTAGAGTTAGGGCATCCCAACAGAGAGGTTCCAATAATAAAAGCAGTCTGTGCCTATAATTAAAAACTCACCTGAGCTGAAACATTTCAATTTATCCCTGTCAATTGAAAAGCAGAATATTAATACAAACAGAAAACACACTTTGAAATGTTTGTATGCTAAAGCCAGAAGTCTAAGAATTAAGATGGGAGAATTAGAGTTATAGCAGTGAATGATGACATAGACTTAATTATCCCAGTGACATGGTGGAAAGAGCATAACCAATGGGATAGTGCTACACCAGGGTACAAGTTATATCGCAATGTCAGAGAGGAACATCTTGTGGCAGAGTAGCTCTTTATGTCCGGGATGGCATAGAGTCCAACAGAATAAAAATCCTATATGAGACTATGGGGCAGATTTTAAAAGCCCTGCACGTGTAAATCCAGCTGGATTTACGTGCGCCTAGTTTGCATAGGCCGCCGGAGCGCACAAAGCTTGCATGTCGGGGACACGGCATTCAGGGCATTCCGGGGGCATGGCCGAGGCCTCCGAACCAGTTCCGGGCCGGGGAATCGCGAGCTGGCAGCCTGCCGGTGCGCGCAAGTTACGCCTGCCTTGGGCAGGCGTAACTTTCTTAACAAAGGTGGGGGGGGGGGGGATTTAGTTAGGGCTGGGGGATGGGTTAGGTAGGGGAAGGGAGGGGAAGGTGGGGGGGGGGCCAGGAAAAAACGTTCCCTCAGAGGCTGCTCCGATTTCGGCGGGCACGTTTGCCTTGGAGGGAACAGAGGCAAGCTGCTCGGCTCGGCGTGCGCAGGTTGTACAATTGTGCACCCCCCTGTGCGCGCTGACCCTGGATTTTATAACATGCGCACAGCAGTGAGCGTATGTTATAAAATCGGGCATAGATTTGTTCGCGCCGGGTTGCGGGAACAAATAAACGCCCGCACAATACTTTAAAAATCTATCCCTAAATGCACAATTGAATCTTTATGGGTAGAAATCCCTTGTGTGTTGGGTAAGAGTATAGTGATAGGAGTATTCTACTGTCCACCTGGTCATGATGGTGAGACAGTCAATGAAATGCTAAGAGAAATTAGGGAAGCTAACCAAATTGGTAGTGCAGTATAATGGGATATTTCAATTACCCCAATATTGACTGGGTAAGTGAAACATCAGGGCATGCTTGGAGGAGATCCTGCAGGGAGTAAAGCAGCAGTGGTGCTGCTGGTGCTTGGAACTGCTGTGGCACTGGTGGTGGCTGTGGCACTGGTGGTGGCTGTGGCACTGGTGGTGGCTGTGGAACCAGTGGTGGGTGTCTCTTCTTGGCCTGTAAAGAAATGTAAAAAAAAGCAACATAAGATATAGAACAATACATGTGAAATAAATAAGCGAATATTGTACGCGCACCAGCAAGTTTATAATATTAAAATAAATTCGACCCCTTAGTTTACTAAATTACAGGGTTTTAGAAAAATGAGTCCATATTCTACAACATCAGAGAGGGAGAATGGAGGGATATCATTCTAGATAATTAGATAATATTATATAAATATATAACATAGACTGATCACAAACAATAATTTTGTTTTTCAGCCTCAGATAGAGATATACTAGACAGTAGAGACACTACTACTTACTTACTGGCCCTGTGGCCCATAATACAAGCCATTAAGCCTGTGAAAACGGGCTACATTAAAAAAAAATGTTCAGTTCGTTTTGAACATGGCACTCTTCTACACTTCTTCTTCCTCACTCACCCTCTTTCTCCCACTGCCTCCCTCCCCTCTCACTGACTGATACCCCCTTCCCTCAGTCTCATAACCCCTCCCCCCCCCCCCCCCCCCAATTCACATTTACAGCACGTTGGTCAGGGCTCAATTATCTAATAATATTACCTGGCCCACTGGCAGTGTCTGTTCCCTCCGTCCTCCTCCGGTGGCAGCTGCTGGGCCCAGGAAGCCCCGCCTCGTCCCTGCTGGTGTGTGGTTCTGTACGAAGACACAGATCAAAATTCAGAGAAGAACAGTTAACATTTTAAAACGAGGATTTAGTTCTGACACAAACATTATTAAACACAAATTCCATTACAATTAATTGAATAATATTTGTGTACTTGTGTAGTATTCTCAAAACAACCTACCAGGCAAAGGATGAGATAAAGTTCTGCGGACCTCCTGAAGCCACTCACCCGTGTGAAGTCTCAGATGCCGACCTGAGAATTAGAGGGAGAAAGGAAATAGAATAACATTGATTGATTAATAAATTAATTACAAACACAACATGCCCAAGTTTTGCCTTGACCTACTAGGTTATTTTTTTATGCAATATATAAAATTCAGTAATAAAAAAACACTTAGCTATCTTTCAATGTGGCATTCCAAATTCCCAAATACAAATACCACCATTTCAAAAAGATAAATATAAATAATATTAATATACCATTAGTGATAACATTATCTCTCACCTTTCTTCCTGAGATCTTCGATCTCACGCAGGTAAGAGGCTCTCCGGCAGAACTCCTCCTGGAGAGTCACCCAGGCAGCAGACTCCCTTTGCAGGTTAGGCCTGCTGCCTGGGGGGGTGTATAGATTCTCCTCATCCAGGAGGAGTAGCCGGGCTAGGAGGTCCACATCAGCCTGCGTGAAGCGGGGCTTCCTGGACCTATCAGCTGCCATCTTGGAGGAGGACTGTTGGGCTGAGTCTGACTCCCTATCACGATCCATCTACAATGAGAAAATAAAAAAGAAGATGAAAAAAAAAGTATGTTCAGAAGCTCAGAATGCAAAGGGCTGAAGTGTCCCACCCTTCACATCCCTCCCCACACCCACACCATTCACTGCTGGTATATGGGAGGGGGGGGGGGAGGTAAAGGTGCCAAGCAGTCCCTGGTCTCTGAAGGACAGCTCTCTTCAGAAAATCAGACCTGAATGCAGGGGCTGTCTTCCCCTTCACATCCCTCCCTCCCCATTCACTGCTGGAATATGGGAGAGAGAAGGGGAGGGGGAGGTGAAGGGCCAAGCAATCCCTGGTCTCTGAAGGACAGCTCTCTTCAGAAAATCAGACCTGAATGCAGGGGCAGTCTCCCCCTTCACATCCCTCCCCCCCCCCCCCATTCACTGCTGGAATATGGGAGAGAGAAGGGGGAGGGGGAGGAGAAGGGCCAAGCAATCCCTGGTCTCTGAAGGACAGCTCTCTTCAGAAAATCAGACCTGAATGCAGGGGCTGTCTCCCCCTTCACATCCCTCCCCCCCCCCCCCCCCATTCACTGCTGGAATATGGGAGAGAGAAGGGGGAGGGGGAGGTGAAGGGCCAAGCAATCCCTGGTCTCTGAAGGACAGCTCTCTTCAGAAAATCAGACCTGAATGCAGGGGCTGTCTCCCCCTTCACATCCCTCCCCCCCCCCTATTCACTGCTGGAATATGGGAGAGAGAAGGGGAGGGGGAGGTGAAGGGCCAAGCAATCCCTGGTCTCTGAAGGACAGCTCTCTTCAGAAAATCAGACCTGAATGCAGGGGCTGTCTCCCCCTTCACATCCCTCCCCCCCCCTATTCACTGCTGGAATATGGGAGAGAGAAGGGGAGGGGGAGGTGAAGGGCCAAGCAATCCCTGGTCTCTGAAGGACAGCTCCCTTCAGAAAATCAGACCTGAATGCAGGCTGTCTCCCCCTTCACATCCCTCCCCCCCGCATTCACTGCTGGTATATGGGAGAGAGGAGGGGGGGGGAGGTGAAGGGCCAGGCAGTCTCTGAAGGACAGCTGTCTGTTCAGAAGTTCAGATGGGCCATGCAGATAAAACTGGTGAGAAAACTGTGCTCAAGTTTGCAGTTCCTGTGTTAAACTTCTTTTTTTTCACTAGAGTAGCATAAAATAAAATGAAGTACTTTGTGTATTAAACTAAAGAAAGTTTACATAAAATAAAATTAAGTACTTCCCTTCATTTAATATGCTACTTTAGTGAAACAAAACATTTAATAAAGAAACTTGCGACCTGAGCTTTAAAACATTAACATACTATAGAAAAACTAAACAAAAAAGCTTATTTATTTTTATTATACTTACAGTGGTTAAATTTAAAGAGCAGGCTGAGGCTCAGGCTACTGAAGTAGATTGATTACTCAGTCAGTACAATCTTTGCTTGATGCTTGTTGCACTGCTGCTGGCTCTTTCTCTGGCTACTGGCTAGTGCGTGCTATCTGGTAGCAAAATGGCCATGGGGGAACAGCACTAAGCATGCATGACTTAGTGTGCACTAAATCGCGATTAGTGTGCACTAACTGCGATTTAGTGTGCACTACAATAAATCAGTTAAATATATGGTTCTACTTTCCCATTGGCTGTCTCCAAGGTGGTGACAGCCAATGGGGACGCAGAATGATCCCTCTAGCTAACAAACATTTCCTCAAATGTTACTTTTAAACCATTAAGTAACATTTTTTGATAGTGCACATTAACACTCCGTTAGTGCGCACTACCTCGCGTAGGTGCGCACTATTCGGAAAAACAATTTTTTTACTTAAAAAATATGCCGATCATGATTTTTTATGGCTGCCAGATGAACCCGATTGTGAAAACAATTGGGCACCCGATTCACATCCCTAATAAGAACAGTTATCTAACATTGGGGAAGATTTTAAAAGGAGTGTGCACAGCGGTAGAACTGCTCGCGTTCCTGCGCACACAGCGGATCCCAGTAATTTTGCATAGTGTGCGCACATCTGCACGCACTATACAAAATACGCGCATTTGTGGAGACTGAGTTGTGTGCGTAGCTCAATTAGCTGCACGCGCGGTCTGCGCGTGTGGCTTGTGCGCACAAGTAAACTTGTGCGTGCTGGTATCTGTGCGTCTCCTGAAATCGCTCCCGGGTGCCCGTGCGCCCACAGCACAAAATGGCAGGATGGGGTAGGCAGCCCAACTTCACCACCAGGGACGTCAAACTGCTGGCTTCCCTGGTGGTGGCTCGTGAAAGATGGCTATTTCCATTATTTATTCATATTTTTATGTCTGAATATAGATGTCACCATTTTGCTTTTTTTGAACTGGTATTTAAGTCTTCTGTGCAATATTTTATGTTTAATGATTGTAATTGTTGTATGATTTATTTGTAGCCCCTGAGGCAGCGGCTGTTGAGCTGCAAAACTCGGCCTGAGTCGGGCATTTTTTAAAGAAAACATCTCTACCTTAATAAATATTTGAAAAAGATCAAGGCATCTATTCTTCTTTGTTATCCTGTCTCCTACACTAAGCCTGGCCAGTGGTCCCTCTCGGGATTTCCCCCGAGAGTGTGGTCACTAGGGGTGTGCATTCGTTTTGAACGCATTTGCAATCCGCAACTTATTTTTTTTCAAACTTAAAAAAAGTGATGATGCGCAACGCATCGCGACTTCCAACTTATTCAACATAGCTATGTTGAATACGTTGAACCTAAATAAACAATTAAACCCCCCACCCTCCTGACCCCCCAAGACTTACCAAATCTCCCTGGTGGTCCAGCGGGGAGTCAGGAAGCCATCCCTGCACTCCTTTGCGATTTCCTCATGGCGCCGATAGCCTGTGTCACAGGGGCTGCCGGTGTCATTGGTCAGCCCCTGTCACATGGTCACTGGCGCCATCTTGTGCTCCTACCACGTGACAGGTAGGTCATGTGGCAGGAGGTCGCTCCGGGACCCCCGTTGGACCCAACCGGAACTTTTGGCCAGCTTGGGGGGGCCTCCTGACCCCCCCAAGCTGGCCGAAAGTTCCGGTTGGGCCCAACGGGGGTCCGGGAGCGGAGGAGCATGTGACGCCGGAGCGGAGTAGAACGTGACGCCGGAGCGGAGTGACGCCGGCATCACGTGCTCCTCCGCGCCTCCGCTCCGGGACCCCAGTTGGACCCAACCGGAACTTTTGGCCAGCTTGGGGGGGTCAGGAGGTAATTGCAAAGGAGTGAAGGGATGGCTTCCTGACTCCCCGCTGGACCACCAGGGAGTTTTGGTAAGTCTAGATGCTAGATTCCAGTTCCGATTCACATCTCTATTAGCAGGTACCACATTTAGCAAGACTATTGCTGGAAATTCCAGATTATATGTGGCCTTGCTGGACAGCATCTAGCCAATACCAATCTTCTGGCACTGTCCTGATTATTTTCTGGCAAGTTGTAGTTTCCAGGTACCAATCTGACATCTCCTTGGTCATGAAATCATGTTCCCTTATCCAAAGTTTGATCTGACCTTATCATCTCTCCCCTCCCTAGTTTAATTCTTACTGGAGTTCATTCTGCCACAGGTGCTTGCCACATTCAGGGTGTGAATGGGCTCAATGGTCTTCAGCCCCTGTCCTTTGAGTATGGCCAGCAAGGATGGCTTTCCCAAAGAATCAGGGTGAACTCAGTTCCTTCCAAACATAGGACCCTTCTAGCCTTTACAGTCTCTCTCAGCAGGATTATTCACTGGTACTTGCCTACCTATGGTTTAGAGTAGGCTCACAGTTTTTGGTCCCCTGGTGAGAACCCTTTTGCCCCTAAAGGGTATCAGGCTCAAAAATCTATCTCTCTGTAACTTAAACTAAGAAAGAACCCTCTGGCAGTGAGTGCACAACGAGGTATCCCCTCTGAAAGAAAACTCTTTAGGGCAAGGCCAGGAGGCCTTACCAGAGTATGGAAAAAAATACATCCTTAGTCTCTGACTACTTTCTCAAACTGAACCAACGGTGTAATAGCATGGCTGGACTAAATAGCAGTGAGACATCCAATCAGAACCTTTAGGTGGGAGGGACTGAAGGATATGGATGACTCCTAAGAAAAAGGTGTTAAGGACAGGGATAGTGGCATCTAGTGGCCAGACCCAGTAGGGTAGGGGTGCCACACTAGAGAACGAAAAGCATGGCTTGTTTACAATACTGCAACCTCCAAACCTTGTTCCTACCACTATCATAGAATATGACAACAGACAAAGACATTTAGATTTCTCTAGTTTGCACCATCTCAATCCTGGAGGAATACCATGGACCTTAGATTATCCCTGGCCTTTTGATCACCTGTCACCACTAGGGTTGTTCTTTACTTATCCCATATAGATGATCATCTTTGTGGCAGGGTGGTGCTTTATGTCTGCAATGGCATAGAGTCCAACAGGATAAAGATCCTACATGAGCCTAAATGTACAATTGAATCTTTATGGGTAGAAATCCCTTGTGTGTTGGGGAAGAACATAGTGATAGAAGTATACTAGCATCCACCTGGCCAAAATGGTGAGATGGACAGTGACATGCTAAGAGAAATTGGGGAAGCTAACCAAACTGGTAGTGCAGTAATAATGAGATATTCAATTACCCCAATATTGACTTGGTATGTGAAAAATCAGGGCATGCTGGAGACATAAAGTTCCTGAATGGAATAAAAGACAGTTTTATGGAGCAATTGGTTCAGGAACCAGTGGGAGAGGGAGCAATTTTATATCTAATTCTCAGTGGAGCACAGTATTTGGTGACAGACGTACTTTCAATTTGGTGAGATGTAACTTTCAAAAGGAAAACCTTGATAAAATGAGAAAAATAGTTAGAAAAAAACTGAAAGGTGCAACTACAAAGGTAAAAAGTGTTCAATAGATATGGACGTTAAGAAATGCCATCCTAGAAGCACAGACCAGATGTATTCCATGGATTAATAACGGTGGAAGGAAGGCAAAATGATTACTGGCATGGTTAAAAGGTAAGATTAAAAGGTAAGGTCCTGTTATTTATACTGACAGTTTTTTTTATATTTACTCTGTTACTATACTTATATATTATTTGTTGCTCTGTATGCTTTCTTTTGGCCTTCTTATTTTCACTTGTCCCATCCCTTGTCCCTGTTTTATGTATTTTCCATCTTTGGTTCGGATGTAAACCAGTATGATGTTCCTACTAATTCTGGGATAAAAAAAGTTTTTAAATTAAATACATAAATAAATAAATAAATAAATAAATAAGGCGAAAGAGACTTTTTTAACCAATATATCTTCATTCAAAAATTGGAAGAAGGATCCTTCAGAAGAAAATAGGATAAAGCATAAGCATTGGCAAGTTAAAATATAAGACACTGATAAGACAGGCTAAGAGAACATTTGAAAATAAGTTGAATAAGGCCATTGTGGAAAGATTAAACAATTTCTTTGCTACAGTGTTTACTGAAGATGTTGGAGAGAAACCCATTCCAGAAAAAGTTTTCATGGGTGATGATTCAGATCAACTGAATCAAATCATGGTGAAACTGGAAGATGTGGTAGACCTGATTGACAAACTGAAGAGTAGTAAATCATCTGGACCGGATGGAATACATCCCAGGATTCTGAAAGAACTAAAAAATTAAATCTCAGAACTATTCGTAAAAATGTGTAACCTATCATTGAAATCATCCAATGTACCTGAAGATTGGAAGATGGACAATTTAACCCCTTTATTTAAAAAGGGATCCAGAGATGATCCTGGAAACTATAGCTCAGTGAACCTGACTTCAGTGCGAGGAAAAATTGTGGAAACTGTTATAAAGAATAGAATCAGAAAACATTTAGATAGACATGGTTTGATGGGACACAGCCAACATGGTTTTACCCAAGGGAAGTCTTGCCTCACAAATTTACTACCTTTTTTTGAAGGGGTGAATAAACATGTGGACAAGGTGAACCAGTAGATGTGGTGTATTTGGAAGTTAAGAAGGCATTCAACAAAGTCCCACATGAGAGGATTTTAAGAAAACTAAAAAGACATGGGATTAGAGGCAATGTCCTTTTGTGGATTGCAGGTTGGTTAAAGACAGAAAACAGAGAGTAGGATTAAATGGTCAGTTTTCACAGTGGAAAAAGCTATGATCGTAGACCCTTGAGCTGGCTAGAAGATGAAGATGATGCACTGAGGGGAGGCCCACAGCAGAAGTCGTAGCCGGGAGGAGAATCAGAGCCAGGAGACCAACAGGAACTTCACCACTGGAAGCCCGAGGTCCCCTCGGTAGGAGCCCTTGAGGACCCAAGCCGCTTAGACTTAGGTGAGGTCTCCTGGAAAGGGGAGTCCAAAGAGAAGTCTGAATCGAGGCAGGCGGCAGTGGAGCAAAACGTGGAAATGGACCAAGAGTCAGGGCAGGCGGCAGACATCAGAGACCGGAGACAAGCCAGGAGTCAAGATGGGCAATGAAGAAGGATACCAGAGGACGTACCGAGGTCAGGAGCCAGGAAGATGAGCCAAGAGGAAGCAGGAACAGGAGCAGGCGAGGATGGAGCTGGAAACAGGAGCAAGCTGGAACAGAGCAGGAGTCAGGAACAAGCTGGAAAAGGAATCAGGAACAAGCTGGAACAGGGACAAGCAGGAAAGGAAACAGCAACTAGATAACTCCAGGGAGCGAACCTCGTTGCAAGGCAAGGAGTTGTAGACTGGTGCTGGCCCTTTAAATTTTGGTCCTCCTGCATGCACGCGTGCCTAGGAGGCAGGGCTAGAGCAGGAAGAGCAGGAGCTCGGCGGCGTCACCCTCGTGGAGACGCTACCACGGAGAGACTCAGCCGCGGCCCATAGAGAGTGGAGGACTGCTGGGAATCACCCCGGAGCTGGCAGGGAGGGAGGTAAGAGCTCAGCTGTAGCATCCCACGGCCGGGAATCGTAACAGAAAAAGGTAAAGAGTGGAGTTCCTCAGGGATCTGTACTTGGACCGGTGCTTTTTAGTATATTAATAAATGATCTGTGAAGGTACGATGAGTGAGGTGATCAAATTTGGCGATGTCACAAAATTATGCATACATTCAAGAAATATAAAAGATCCCAAAGGGAGGAACATAAAGAAGAATATTTGATTCAACTGAGGGAGACAAAGAAATTAATCAAGTTGGCAAAAAGTCAAGCGGAAGAGAGGATTGCCAAGGAGATAAAAAATGGTGACAAAACATTTTTCAGATACATCAGCGAAAAGAGAAAAGTCCATAGTGGTATTGTGAAATTAAAAGGTGGTAATGATCAATGTGTGGAGAGAGACGAAGAAATGGCAGAAATATTAAACGAATACTTCAGTTCTGTGTTCACTAAAGAAGACCCTGGAGAAGGACCATCTCTACACAACAAGAAACTGGAGGGAAGTGGAATAGATGATAATCCTTTTATAGTAGAAAATGTATGGGAAGAGCTAAAGAATCTGAAAGTGGACAAAGCCATGGGGCCTGATGGGATTCATCCAAGGATACTGAGGGAGCTCAGAGATGTTCTGGCGGGTCCACTGTGTGACCTGTTAAATAGATCCCTAGAAACGGGAGTGGTGCCGAGAGATTGGAGAAGAGCGGTGGTGGTCCCGCTTCACAAGAGTGGGAACAGAGAGGAGGCTGGTAACTACAGACCGGTTAGCCTCACTTCGGTGGTGGGAAAAGTAATGGAATCACTGCTGAAAGAGAGAATAGTGAAATATCTACAGTCCAGAGAATTGATGGACCAGAGGCAACATGGATTCACCAGGGGAAGATCCTGTCAGACAAATCTGATTGACTTTTTTGACTGGGTAACCAAGGAATTGGATCAAGGAAGAGCGCTCGATGTCATCTACTTGGATTTCAGCAAAGCTTTTGATACGGTTCCGCACAGGAGACTGGTGAATAAAACGAGAAGCTTAGGAGTGAGTGCCGAGGTGGTGACCTGGATTGCAAATTGGTTGATGGACAGAAGACAATGTGTGATGGTAAATGGTACTTTCTCTGAAGAGAGAGCGGTTTAAAGTGGTGTACCGCAAGGATCGGTGTTGGGACCGATCCTGTTCAATATCTTTGTGAGTGACATTGCGGACGGGATAGAAGGTAAGGTTTGTCTTTTTGCGGATGACACTAAGATCTGCAACAGAGTGGACACGCCGGAAGGAGTGGAGAGAATGAGACGGGATTTAAGGAAACTGGAAGAGTGGTCGAAGATATGGCAGCTGAGATTCAATGCCAAGAAGTGCAAAGTCATGCATATGGGGAGTGGAAATCCGAATGAACTGTATTTGATGGGGGGGGGGGGGGGGGGAGAAAGGCTGATGTGCATGGAGCAGGAGAGGGACCTTGGGGTGATAGTGTCTAATGATATGAAGACTGCGAAACAATGAGACAAGGCGATAGCAAAAGCCAGAAGAATGCTGGGCTGCATAGAGAGAGGAATATCAAGTAAGAAAAGGGAAGTGATTATCCCCTTGTACAGGTCCTTGGTGAGGCCTCACCTGGAGTACTGTGTTCAGTTCTGGAGACCGTATCTACAAAAAGACAAAGACAAGATGGAAGCGGTACAGAGAAGGGCGACCAGGAAGGTGGAAGTTCTTCATCGGATGACGTACGAGGAGAGATTGAAGAATCTAAATATGTACACCCTGGAGGATACTTGAAAGGTTTTAATGATCCAAAGACAACAACAAACCTTTTCCGTAGGAAAAAAATCAGCAGAACCAGGGGTCACGATTTGAAGCTCCAGGGAGGAAGATTCAGAACCAATGTCAGGAAGTATTTTTTCACGGAGAGGGTGGTGGATGCCTGGAATGCCCTTCCGGAGGATGTGGTGAAGACCAGAACTGTGAAGGACTTCAAAGAGGCGTGGGATAAACACTGTGGATCCATAAAGTCAAGAGGCCGCCAATGAAGAGTGGGTGACTCGCCAGAATGATGGCTACTGCCTGGAGACAATACCCTTATTCAATAAACATATACATGCTTACTGTGACTCCAACATCGCTCTAAGCTTCAACAGCAAGAGGAAACGTGGAAAAAAAGGATTTGCACTCACAAAGAGGGGAGTAGCTGGCTTGTTACGGCGGTTACTACCCCAAACCAAATAAGCCTGATACTTCACTTTCAATGCATATACAGCATAGTTCTCTGCTTCAACAGCAGGGGAGAAGAAAAAACTGATACTTCACACATCCAGCAGAGCTCTCTGCTCCAACGGCAGAGGAGAAGAAAAAAGGGTTCGCACTCACAAAGCGGGGAGTAGCTGGCTTGTTATGGCGGTTACTACCCCAAACCAAATGTGCCTGATACTTCACTTTCGATGCATATCCAGCATGGCTCTCTGCTTCAACTTTCGATGCATATCCAGCATGGCTCTCTGCTTCAACGGCATGGGAGAAAGGCTGATACATCATGCATTTCCAGCATAGCTCTCTGCTTCAACAGCAGGGGAAAAGAAAAACTGATGCTTCACGCATATCCAGCATAGCTTCAACGGCAAGGGAGAAGAAAAAAGGGTTCGCACTCACAAAGCGGGGAGTAGCTGGCTTGTTACGGCGGTTACTACCCCAAACCAAATGTGCCTGATACTTCACTTTCGATGCATATCCAGCATAGCTCTCTGCTTCAACGGCAGGAGAGAAGAAAAACTGATTCTTCACGCATATCCAGCATAGCTCCCTGCTTCAACGGCAGGGGAGAAGAAAAACAACCAATAAGGGCTGTATAACATAGTCTGGGTAAAACAAGCATGGGTGTAGCTTGCTTATTGCGGTGGTTACTACCCCTACTACCCCTAACTAATCAAGCTAGATATTTCACTTGGATGCAGCTCCATCACTGCTCTCTACGTTAATGGTGGGGGTGGAAGGGAAATAGAACCAAGAGCTAAGAGAAACAGATAAGTATGAGAGAAAAAATGTGTGAAGATTGCTGGGCAGACTGGATGGGTCGTTTCGTCTTCTTCTGCCATCATTTCTATGTTTCTATGTTTCTATATGTTTCTATATGCAGAGTAATTAAATCTCAAGTGAATTGTGATGAATTGCAGGAGGACCTTGCGAGACTGGCAGATGAAATTTAATGTGGACAAGTGCAAAGTGATGCCTATAGGGAAAAATAACCCTTGTTATAGTTACCCAATGTTAGGTTCTAACTTAGGAGTTACCACCCAGGAAAGAGATCTAGCCATCATAGTGGATAACACATTGAAATCATCAGCCCTATGTGCTGTGGCGATCAAAAAAGCAAACAGAATGTTAGGAATTATTAAGAAGGGAATGGAAAATAAAATGAATGATGTCATAATGCCTCAGTATCACTCCATGGTGAGACTGCACCTTGAATACTGTGTACAATTCTGGTCGCCTCATCTCAAAAGGGATATAGCTGCACTGGAGAAAGTGCAGAGAATGGCGACCAAAATGATATGGGGCATGGAACAGCTGCCTTATGAGGAAAGGCTAAAGAAATTAGGGGGCAGATTTTCAAAGAGTTACACGCATAAACCCCAGAAAAGCTGCCCTTCCACCCCCTGTGTGCGTCAAGCCTATCTTGCTTAGGCTCTGTGGCGCGTGCAAGCCCGGGACGCGCATAAGTCACGGGGCTTTCCTGGGGGGGCATGTGGGTTTTTTTCCATCGTCCCGATAGCAGTTTTGTTTATCGGCTGCGCCCGAGCCGATAAACAAAAAACCCACCCCGACCCTTTAAAATTAATCCCTTTGCTTCCCCCACCCTCCCCGACTCCCCCAAAAACATTTTACAGGTACCTGGTGGTCCAGTGGGGGTCCCGGGAGCGATCTCCCGCTCTCGGGCTGTTGGCTGCCACTAATAAAAATGGCGCCAATGGCCTTTGCCCTTACCATGTGACAGGGTATCTGTGCCACTGGCCGGCCCCTGTCACATGGAGGGAGCAGTGGATGGCCGGCGCCATCTTTAAAAATGGCGCGGGCCATCCAGTGCTCCTACCATGTGACAGGGGCCGTCCAATGGCACAGATACCCTGTCACATGGTAAGGGCAAAGGTCATCGGCGCCATTTTTATTAGTGGCAACCAATGGCCCGGGAGCAGGAGATCACTCCCGGGACCCCCACTGGATCACCAGGTACCTGTTAAAATGTTTTTGGGGGGTTGGGAGGGTGGGGGAAGCAAACAGATTAGTTTTAAAGGAT